>NW_010126874.1:35482-42213 GCF_000699245.1 Pterocles gutturalis | reverse complement strand
AGCAGCAGTGTTACCTTATTTACTTTAAATGACTGCACACTTCCTAAAAACTCAAGCATTTTTAAAGGTGCCTGCAAAACTTGAAGCACAGTTTGAGTTATGAAACTGTCTTTATCATGGTTTAAGAGGCAATAACCTAGATTTTGCTGAAATTGTTGTACAAAATTGTATATATTTTATTGGACTTCATTTCAAAATTGTCTGTTTTATCCCGCACAATACTTATCCAGAAGTTGTATTTCATGTGGCGATCAGTGTTTATACTTTGTAGGTAAATATTTTCTTTTTTGTCACCAAATTGCATAATCAGTCAAAGGTAGTGCTTTTTTTGCTTGCCATTTACAGTGACCTTTCAGTAGTTCTTCTCTGAGTGGACATGATGTGACTGAAAAAACTTTTTCAAAATTAGTCCTGTTTCTGTACTCCTATTTCAGAGCTCTGGAAGATGTGGATTTATCCCAACATCAATGCAAACCTGTTGGAGCTCTTTCTGGGGGAATGAAAAGGAGGCTGTCAATTGCTATCTCCTTTATTGGAAACTCGAAAACAGTTGTTCTGGATGAGCCCACCAGTGGAGTAGATCCATGTTCTCGCCGTAGCATCTGGGATGTTATTCTGAAGTACAAAGCTGGTACAAAGCTTACACACACAATGATTTCCTGCTTATTTTCCTTTCTGTATTTCTGTTTCAATAAATTTAAACAGGGAAAGTAAATAAATTACATTACTAAATACATTAATTTTAGAGGTAATATTTAACTGAACTTGGGAAACTTTCAGGCAGCTAAGTGAGATTACGAGAATTATCTGCTATCTCACAGAAAGATGCCCAATTTAACAGAAGACTGAACTTAGTTCTGAGTCCTGTCTTGAAGTTTCTTCTCTCTTACCTTTTTCTTTTTTGTTAGCTTCTCAAAATTATTTTCTGTGTTTCATTTCCCATTTTGCACATATCTGTACATACATGCATATATACTTCTAATGAAAATGGACTCTTCAGGCAGTCTGCTACATTAATTTTTTCAAGTGTCATATGGTTAAAAACTGATTGTGGGAAGCAAACTCTTCAGCTAGTGAGCACTCAATTAGCTGTAATAACTCACAGTGAATGATGCATTGAAACAGACACTGCTGTTAATGTGGTTATAAGAAATCTCTTAAGCTATTAAAACAGCTTGAAGTTGTAATGGCTTAGTACTGCTTACTAGGTATAATACAAGGCAAGTTTAGATCCGAATCTAACTAGAACTCTAAATCTAAATGCAGGTTTTGTTTGTGTCTTGCAGTTACATTTTGAAGGGAAAGAAAACTTGTTCCCTTAAGGTTAAAGGACCCGCATGAAAGCAAGTTGTTTTTCATTAGAAACCAAGTTTTGTAGACATGTACCAATCTTTCTGATGCAGGTTGCACACTGATCTTTACCACTCACCATCTTGATGAGGCAGAGGTGCTCAGTGATCGCATTGCCATCCTGCAGCGTGGCCAGCTGAGGTGCTGTGGTTCTCCCTCTTATCTGAGAGAAACATATGGCCAGGGACACAGTCTAACACTCATAAAAAAGGTATGCTAAAAATGTACTGTACGGAACTTAACAGTGCCTGACAAGTAGTAGCTTTGTATATTGTAAGGGAGCCATATGTCCCTGCCAGGAAGTAATCTGTGATAAAGATTATTAGAGAGCCAACAAAACATTTTTTTATTAGCTTTCTTGGTTGCTTTGGGTGGATGGTATTACTACTACTACTACTACCACCACCACCATTTTTATTAATGCTAGTAGTATTGTTTAGAAGACCACAATGACATCTTTGAAAATGATTAATTTCAATATTTTACTGAAAAAGGCCTTGTCTCACTGTTCCTGGAAAATAGTCTCTGCATCCTAGATTTGATGCAGTTTCATCAGTGGAAATTTTCCTGTATGAATTCTACTATGAAGTCCCATAGTTCTGGTAACGTTTAATTTTTTTGTTCATGATTATCTTTCTTTTCTCATAGCCCTCTGTGTTTGAAACCCAGGATCCTAAGCATATTGTTCGGGTCACATCTTTAGTACAGACCCACATCCCAGAAGCCTTCTTGAAAGAGAACAGTGTGACTGAGCTGACCTATAGGATTCCAGAAAGGGCAGATAAGACCTCTTTTAAAGGTCTTTTTCAGGCTTTAGATCAAAGCCTTCATCATCTACATGTGACTGGCTATGGCATTTCTGACACCACCTTGGAAGAGGTACTTCTAGTTTTTTCTGTGTAATGACATTTTCTTGGTTAGAGAATCCTGTATTAGCTTCCAGCTATTCTTATTCTGTCTTTCATATTTCACAACAGTTTCTTGTGAGAAGCATACTTTCTAAAAAAAATAAATCTCAGGCAAAATGTGTACTTTAAAGTTTTGCTGTACTGTTAGTTTCAGCATCCACTATACTATGACTTATTTCTTATTTCATGAATCCGATGTGAACACTGAGGAACTGTGTCACTCTTAAATGTTTGTTTCTTTATTTATTTAAGAAAGATTTAATGTGTCATTGGTTTCATGAAAATGATGGTGTTTTCCTGGGTCTCTAGGATTGAAATGAGCTTTGAACTTGCAAGGCTGGAGGTTTAGTTCAGGTAGCTCTTGGGAAGGAAAAAAAATGCTGAGGATACTCTCTGACTTACAAAGTTGTAAAGCTTAGGACTTAGCAGAACTGTGTGGGGAAATCTCTAGAGTATTTTGTGTGGATACCTAGAGAGAGACAGACGTGTATGTATACATTAACATATATACATACTAATATATATACACTTGTGTGTGTATGTGTGCGTATATATACACCAAACAGACCAGAGAAAGAGACTCTGCTGTGCTACTTCATCCCTTTTGAATTTAGCTCTGCGTAAATAGCCATGTCAGTGAGAATGTATTTTCCTTGGACTGTTTTTATCTTGACTATAACTTCTAAATATCAAGTTTCCCTAAACCACCACTGTTCAAGTTCTGTATTGTAGATCCTTTTGAAAATATATTTTTTTCCACTTCTTCAAGTGATGATAGGAGACTAATGTCAGTATTTTTTGATGCACAAAACATGTCTGTTTTTATTTGATGGCACAATCTATTCAGTATTGCTTTGTGAAACTGATTTCTCCAGTGATTTCCTATAGTGGTAAAGACAGACAAGGTTGGACTGTTTTCTAACAGAAAATTTAATATATGTTAGGAAAAAAAACTCACACAAATAATGAAATGCAGATTCCTGTAGAATATTTTTTAGTACACACCACTAAATGCTTAGTATAGAAAGGGGTGTTTCCCTTTTTTCCTCTGCTCTCTGGAAATGTACAAGAGGACACAATATAATACTGTGGTCAGCTGAAACACAAGATCCCCCTGGGAAGATGCTCATCTTTCCTGGTTTTGTGAAGATGACACTCTTCAAGGCCTGTCAGACACCACTTATGCATTGTATCTTTGCTGCATGAGCTATATGTATGCAAATTAATCAGGTCAGATATTTGAAACTGCATCAGCAGTCCTGGGTTTGTTTTGCAAGTTGAGAATTGTTCCTCTTAAAGTGGAGAAAATATAAATAGAACCCCAATAATGCAAGTAAACCTAGAATGACAATTGCTCATGAAATTTATTGAATGAATACACTGCCACATGGAGCTGCTATATCCTGAAGTGGTCCACTGGGAGATATGTTTAGGACTGTGTTGATTTACTACATAGGTTTTTAGGACCCTGCACAAGCATAAATGATCTGGTTTTGCATGTTTGTTTTTAAATTGCAGCCCAAAGAATGATCTGCCAGCAATTAAGTAGTTTCCTTTGAAGTTAAGCTCTACACAACTGAGTTATTTATAAACGGGGAAAAAAAAGGCATCTCTTCAGAGTTTCTCTTATAAATGATCACAGTACATAAAGCTAGTGTGGCAAGCATTTGCTGTGGCAGGGGGTGGGGGTGGGGAGAATATTTCATACAAGTTTAATGCGAGTCAAAAGCTTGTTGGAAAAGCTTATTGAAAAATTGTTATTTTCTTTCAAATTATATAAGGTGATTAACACGCTACAAGAAATAATACTGTTCACTGCCAAACTTTATAGCTTCTGAGGTTATATATATCTATATCTATATATATATTTATTAAATCCCTGTGGGATATCATAGGATTCCAGAACTGCCATCTGTAAAGTAAATGTGAAGTTGTCATGGAATATGGGGAAGCTTCCTCAGTGTGCTGCATCTGTTATTCAGTTGAGAGTTTGCTTGCTTTTGGTTGTTTTCTGCAGGGGAGGCTAAAAAAAAAAGATTTAAAGGTGGTATTAAATATTGATGTATCGTTCTTCAGCTTTAAGACTTAAAGCATTAATTTGGGCTGATTTCTGTCATCTCTGCATCTCATCATTAGTCGTTACAACCTCAATTCTCTATTTTCTTATCAAAAGCCTCTTTGCATTGGCAACTAAATGGATAGCAAATAATAGCGCTATTTAGTCTATTCAAACAATTCAATCTGGAAACAAAGAACCCTAACTTTAAAGGAAAAAATGTGTTATAGCTTTTATTTTATCCTTTATTTTTGTTCTCTCGTACAATCACCATTATTCTTTTTCAATCTAAGGGGTACTCGTGCTCTGAAAATCTTATTCTTCAAGGAAAACCAGGCTTCAGTTTATACTTCAAAGTAATATTGAAGTTCTAACAAAATCAGTTCCTGCACTTTCAGATCTCACTAATATTATATTTGGTTCATTTAAGTTTTTGTATATATTTTCCAACCATTTGTATTTGTGTGCTTTATAATGCTTGTAATCACAGAGCAATAGCAGAACCAAAAGGAGGATAGAAGGATGGTTAATTAAATTAAGTGTATATTGAGAGTTCTCTGGAGGATGATGTTTCACTTTCTCTCAGCTCTGGAGATTTCAAAGCTTATGCTGTCTTGCTTTACTTTGAGGGGAGAACCAAACCATGGAAACATCTTTGCAAAATAAGGTGTGTCAAAATACCTGTTAATGGAGTACTATAAATTCTCTTCCTTGGAATGACCAGAGAGTTTGCCCCAAAACTTTCCAGGGAAAGCCATATACCTCCTTGAAATATTTTAACCTTAAAACACTATGTAGCTTCTAATGACATTCAGTTTTGTTGAGAGTGCTCTAACAATGTCTAATAATGGCACAATCGTATTAATCTGTCTCACCATAGTATTGCCTACTGGCCAGACTTTTTTCCTAGAGGGGAAAAAGCACTTCCTATATCTACTGACAATCTGATGGTTTGAAACAAGCAGCTAGGGCAGTGGCTGCTGATTGCGAGTAGGGCAGTCCTTCTCAACAGCCAGCACGACTACCTGCTGTCTCCATCCCCAAGTGGCCAAGGAGGTCCTCCTTGCATGGAGCAAGCTCTCAGGGGCAACTGCTAGAAGTGAGCCATGCTATTCCTTACTCATTTTAAGCACTTTCCTTGAAAGCATATAGAGTTTCTTCCTGTGTCTTTGAGCTGTGCTAAAAGTATCTGTCTCTCTCTGCATGTGTGTGTCTAAGTTTGACAGTCAGATGCGTTGCTATTTAATGGATATCTATTGACCTGCTTGAAAAAGTTCCTCAGTCAACAGTCATCCACAGTGAATGGTTCTAAGACTACTTCGGCATAATTCTGCTTAATGAAACATGCCTATAGCTAGAGAAGGCTATACAGAGCATGGACTGCCTGGAAGAAAACATAAAACCAATATGAATAGAAAATGTACTAAGAGGAAAATTGGTTCCTAAATAGGGAAGTTATTTAAGGTAAAATATGACTTACATATGTAGGTTTAAAATTTAGAAACTTCCCAAGGATACGTGCCCTGGTACTGCTCAGTTACTGAAGAAAATTCAGTGATGCTGAATTATGCAGAATGTAAACATTTCCTAAGTAGAAGATGGATGTTTCTTAACAGGGGGATTTTCAGATTTTGGTATTTGGTTGAGTGTTACTAGTGGTTCAAGTATGGAACAATGAGTAGTTAGCACTGCTCTGTGCTCACTTATATCTTCATAGGAGTCTGCCTGTCCTAGTGAAAAGGCTTACAAAAACAGTTGGGGAAATGTTAAACACTGCTTCTATGTGATCCTAATTCCATGTCCTGCTTACTTTTCAGGGATTTTTGTATGGCTTCTAAATGACTTAATATGTTACCACTCACAATTTTGGCTACTCGTTTTGCAGGCGCTTGTTGGAAATAAACTGACAGCAAGAAATTCAAGCAATTAACACTTCCCAATGCAAAATACCTCCTAAGATACACATGGGATTTGTGGGATAGGAGGGCTCAGAAATGTTGTAAAATATCAGTCAGTGGTTTTAGATTATAAAGGACTGTCGATAGGTGTGGTTGGTTGGTTTTTTTTTTTTCTTCCCCTCTTCACTTTCTATTTCTTTCATCCACTTTGGTTTTCTACACTTTTGCCTTTCAGTTGAAGATGTGTTTTAGGAATGATAACTAAGGCGATGTGTTTCAGAAACAATAACTAAGGTGTGACAGGGTCCCCATGTTCTGCAGTGAACACTGTATCAGTGAACCACGCTTGTTTTTATGATGCTGTCCCAAAAAAAGGAATCGGGAAGAAATCAGGGAGAAGCTGCCTGGTACAGCTGAGAGGAGGTGCAGGAAATGTCTATTGCCTCAGGTTCCCATGCAGACAAGTCCTTGGTCAGATATGGACTTTCTAGTCAAAGCAGAAATTAAGCAGGAATTGCA
>NW_010126874.1:13425-35452 GCF_000699245.1 Pterocles gutturalis | reverse complement strand
AAAGGGCTGCTCTTCTGAGGTCTAGAAGACACCTTCTCTTGTTGAATTTATGCAGTCTTTTATGTATGATAAGAACACATTGTCTCTCTGTCATGGTGTCTACTCCTGACTTCTCCAGATCTGCATGTTTTGGAGGGTACTTACTCTGCTAATAACATTGTTAGCCTAATACTGCTTCTGTCCACAATGTCCTGTGCAACATTAGATAAATTGTTGTTTCTTCTATACAACGTGGTCCCTAAAAATTCTCATTCTTAATGGGATGTTTGAGAGCTGCCTGGATACTATGGGGAGAACTGGCAATGCAGGTGGCCTTCTGTCTTCATAGCTGTATCAGAATATATCAGTGTCAGTGAAGCTACAGTAGGCACAGTATGTATTGGAAGAGTGTTTTGTAGTTTTATTTCTTTTTAAAGGGATAGTTACATCCTATGTTCAAGTGATATAACATGATTAAAGAAGAAATGTCTATCTGCAACCCCAATGGATATTTTGACACTGAGCAGAATATATGCAGGCAACATTTTGTAGTGTAGCCTTTGTCCTTGCCAGGGAGGACTAGTTCCTTTGTGGTTTTAGTCAGCTTGGTTTAGTTTGGATTGCTTGACAGAACTGGTGTGCAGAGGAGCCATCAGCAAGCAGGTCTAAGGCAACAAATTAGAATCTGGCTTTGGGCAGTTGGAATCTCCCTCCAGGGTCTAATATAGAAATGTCAGGAAGTATTTTCTTCTGGCCTTTCACTGTGCCCTGAAAGCTGGCAGGTAACGAATGCAATCAATAACCACTGTTAAATGGCAATTATATTGACTAAGCAAAATATGGTTTATCTAACAGTCAGACCATAGCAAGTCAGGAAATATCTTTCCACAACTATAAAGCACTTCAGTTGACTGAGTTTTATTGTCTATCATATGAACTCCTTGGAAACAAGGAATTTTTTTTTATAGCTGATATCAGGTTCTTTTACAGGAAGAAATAAATGGTTTCTTAATGATTTCTGAAAGTTGCACAGCGGTTATAATCTAAGTCTTGCAGCTCAGCCTGAGCAGAGAAGAGAAACCAAGAGAAGGATTTCTTCAAAAGAAAGTAAAACCTGGTTGTACTTTTGCTGTTCAATTCGAGATGCTCATGGTAGCTGTATTTTCTGTTATTTTTTCTTCTTCTTTTTTTTTTTTTAAATCTGAAATTGCTGGATCACTGTTTAAATTGCAGTTCAGGTTAAAATGCTATTTTATTTTTAATTTGAGCTTACAAGAAATGGGGTGAGTATTAATAACTGACTCTCTATGAAGGCTATTCCAAGATTCTCAAGGCTCAGGGACTGATAAATGAAATACACTTCTACAAAATTCAAAGGACTTTATGTAGACAGAACTGTGAAACAGGACTAAGCAAGAAGTAGTAGGTGTGACACAAATCTATTTGGCAAAGTGTATGTATTATTTTAAATGGGGTTACAAGAAAGATGGGGAGGCACTATTTATCAGAGAGTGTAGTGATAGGATGAGGTGTGTTAAGCTGAAAGTGAGTAGATTTAGATTAGATATTAGGAAGAATTTTTTTACTGTAAGGGTGGTGAGGCACTGGAACAGGTTGCCCGGAGAAGCTGTGGATGCCCCATCCCTGGAGGTGTTCAAGGCCAGGCTGGATGAGGCTCTGAGCAACCGGGGCTAGTGGAGGGTGTCCCTGCCCATGGCAGGGGGGTTGGAACTGGATCATCTTGAAAGTCCCTTCCAACCCAAACCGTTCGATGATTAAATAGATCTTGTTATTATAAAGTGGGTGAATTCTGCTCAGTTTTTTACATGTTATCTTCAACTCTGTTTTGATGTTTGTCTCCCTGCTTAGGAAGATTCAGCCTTTACAATTTTACTCTAGTGCAGATTTTTAGATGGTTACTTTTATTAAAGAATCATTTAAGTTTTTCCCACAGTGATTTTAGGTAACAGGATGCTATCATTGTCTCGCAGTTTGGGGTATGCATGCTAACGGTTTTTCTACAAAACATGCATTGTTGCCCATTCCTCTCCATAGTATTAGTTAGACAGGACTTCGTTAATGTTGACTATGCCTGATGATTGCATTGCCCTTTAAATGTCTTTCAATAACATTGCCCACATACTTGCAGAAATCTATTGACACTTTCCAAAGCTCTGTGGATTCTCAGTTCTGTACGATTTTGTACATCAGATTTAGTTGTAGAACTCTTTGGTAACAGTTCCAGTTGTGCCCACAGATTTCTAGCTAGAGTATCAGAAGAGACTTGGAGCTGTCAATATGCCCTTGGTAAAAACTGCAGTAACTGAATTCCAACATATGCCACAGTTTAGGAGAGTAAAATGTAAATCAAGGGCAGCCAGTCTACTGAAAAATCTTTGCAGATAGTGCATGAGCCAACAGTGGTTTGTATAGGTGCTTTTGCATCTGTTGGCATTCATTCCTTTCCACTTATCCCCAGGATTCCTCTACTGGAGAGGTGTACTAATTTTATTGTCATTCTGGTACGGTGGCTACAGCAGGCACTACTAAAATCTCACAATCTGGATGGTTTGGGATATATAGATATATATATGTGTGAATATATATGTATATATATATAAAAGCAGTTTTAGAAAATGGATTCTACATTACTTTTTTCCAATTTTATGACAGGTATTTCTGAAGCTACTGCAGGACTCAGAGAAGATGCCTTATGTTCCATGGCCAACCCACTTGGACCATACAAATGGCTCAGAATCAGCCTGTAAGTAGAAAATTAGGTACCTTCTGAAGCAGCCACAATTATAAAGATCACAAATGCAAACATAAACATGCACAAAGTTCCCAAAGTTGAGGAATTCACAAGCAAATGGAGAATACTGCCTCCTACCACATGGTAATTTTTTTTTTTTGTGTGTGTGAGATGTGATCTGCCTTGGGTAGCAGGTTTTTATATGTCTACTGTGATTCACCTCTGTATCACTTCACAGTCATCCTCCTACCCTAAGTGTACACATGTACATAGGCATTCTTGCACTGCATCAGCATTAATGTACCACTTCCTACCAGTCCCTGGCAAATAATTATCCTCTTCGGCTCATACTGACAATGGATAAAATATTGTCGAGATATACCATAGGTATAAAATCTGTAAGCTATTAGAGAGGTGCATTCATTTCCATCAATGTACAAATAAAAAAATAAATAAGGCTGGTGCCCCTCATAGTAGAAGATCATTTGTCCTCTCAAGTGGCATGTTATTTTAAGTTCCCTTACATGTTTGTTTGTTTCAAAACAAGTTCCTTTGTGCTTTCTATTTTCTTGCCCTGCAAGCCTGGAAGGAGGTCTTCATTAACATTTCTGAAACCTTAGGAATCTTATTCTTCTTAAAAACTCTTCTTGGAGGTCACTAATGTAATACCTTGCAAAAGCGAGACTCAAGTTTTCTACTGACAGTGCCCACCAAGCTCATAAATATTTTCTCATTGTTCCTGTGATTCTCATGTTTCTGTATGAACCATGCTTCTTTCTATTTGATGATTTATATCTAGACTATAGTCTTCTTCAGTTAGATGTCAAATATTTTATTTTATATGCCATTCTTTTTTTTAATTATTATTTTTCTAGAACACAGGCACAGAGAGGTCCTGGTCTGTGACTGAGGACCTTCATTGTTACACTAATGGAAAAAATAATTTTGGACTAAGCTTGTGTTATATGTTAAGATTAGATTCAATTGGATCTGACATTAATGAGCAATCAGTGCCAAGAGTTGTGGACTAAGATGACACCTTTTCTCAAAACATGCAAACTTGACCCTTTCCAGAGTGTCTTTTTGCTGGACTATTTCAGTCCCTGTTGAATCAGTGAAGATGTAACTATATAGCAAAAAGCTCTCACTAAGCAAATAAAATATCCACTCCTGTGAGTGGCGAGAACAAGACTTCCATTCAAAATACAGCTTCGAATATCCCTTTATTTTATAACAACTGTGTATTTCTTCAAGGCTCTGCTAGGATATCCAAACCAATTTCAAATAAAAAGTCTTCTTCACATTGTGTTTTCATTAAAGAGTAAGATTTACAGCTTCTAAAGTAATGAAAACAGAGTATACTGTACCTAACAACCTGATATCTTTTACCATCCACATTTCAAAACATATGATTTAGTATTTGTTCAAGTTATTATCTTAATAAAGAATCTAGTAATCAGAGACTGTGTTTTTCAGTCTGATAAATTATAGCAAGAAAATGTGATGATAATGCCATTTCTTTGGGGATGAGAGTACTGGAAAATTGTCATTCATTTTAGAAGACTGTCATTCATCATTAAGGACAGTTGTGAAGTGTAGGCATAAGGGATATAGGAAATGGTCATGAAAGGTATCCATCATTGTCACAGCTAAGCAGAAGACTCCATGGGCAATAGCTTGACCTGTATAATTTTGTCTTTGAAAGCGAATTCAAAGGCAGTCAAACTTTCTGTTATCAAAGTAATCAAATGAATTTTCAATCCCCCCCTAGAGCAAACAGCTGGGTTATTGAGAAGAACACAGGATGCTGCTATTTGATTTGTAAAAGAATTTAGATTAGAGAGCTGCTTTGACAAAGCATGGATCTGAGCACAAGCAGGGGTATTGGCTATCCTTTGCTGGCACTTGAGGTGTCAGGACTCTGTAGAAAACGAAACGTTGTCTCCTCTGTCCCAGACCAGGAGGTATAGTGGAGCGATGTGTGTATCCCTTCTTAAATTAAACTGCAAAAAATCACTCTGAAGACCAATGCCAAAAACAGGCAAGGGACATCACTTCAGCAGAATATGACAGTATCTCACTGAAGTTGGAACTTTGAAAATTTCCAGTTATAGTGTCTTATTGTACTGGGTCTGGCTTGAATGGAGTAAATTTTCTTCATAGCAGCCTTTATGGTGCTATGTTTTGGATTTGTGACTAAAACAGTGCTGATAACACACCAGTGTTTTGGCTATTCCTAGGCAGTACTCACAGTGTCAAGACTTTTTTTCCCATTCTGCCCCCTCTCCCTGCAGTGAGTATGCTGAGGGCAAGCAAGAAGTCGGGAGGGGACATGACCTGGACAGCTGAGACAAACTGACCAGAGAGTTATTCAATGCCATATAGTGTTGTGCTCATCAAAAAAAAACAAAAACAAAAACAAAAAAACCCCCAAAAAACAAACAAACAAAAAACCCCCAAACCAACCAACCAAACAAAAAACCAACCCATAACCAACAGCAAAAACCTGAGGGGAAGGTTTTTCTTGGGAGTCAGCCAATGCCACCAAGCTAGATGAGCATCAGTCTACTTGTGGAAGGTGGTGAATGATTACCTTTGCATCACTTGTTATTTTGCTGGTTTTGTTTTCTTTCTTTTTCCTTTACTTCTTAATCTGTCTTTGTCTTCATCTACAAGTTTTTGCTCTTTCTCTTTTCCTGTTCTCTCCCCCATCCTGCTGGAGGAGAGGGAGCATGAACAAGCAGCTATGTGGCGTTTAAGTGCTGGCCAGGATCAATGCACCACAATAACATAAAATAAACTCAGAATTATTTGACCCTTTCTAAATGCAAATATTAGAGGTAAGTAGCAGTCCAGTAATAAAGTTAATTTGAAAAAATTTAATATTGGTAACTTTAAAGTTATAAAGCACACTGTGTAATTTCTAGTGGTTTAAATTTCCTTTGTGGAAGGTTTATTCATAATTTTAAGTTTTATTGCAAGAAAAAATCTTGGAATAAAATTTACCTTTTGGTGAGAACAGTTAACAATTTCTCTTTAATGCCTATGTATGCAGGCATAATACACACATATGTTATAATACAGATGGGCATAATTAATTTCTACAGAGCGGGGGCACAAAATTGATGGTTATTGTTTTGTAGATGTATACAAACCATACAGAAAAAAGGGTATACTGAGCTTGCAATGACTGTGTGACAAGATCATTGGAGCCAAACAGCCCTGAGAAAATGGAGAAACTAACTCTATGTAGTCCAATCAAATGATCATAAACTACAACAGGCAGTATATGTACAGAAATAATCAGGACAGCTAAGAGCAGATCTAAGAGGTGACTAGCTAACTGTGGCTAAATAACAAAATATTCTGAGTATATACAAAAGCAGTCAATATGCTAGAGAGTGGGCTCATTGGATCGTTAAGGGACCAATACTGCAGAATTAAGATATTCAGATATCTTGCTGAAGAGACAAATTAATTAATTTTGTAGCATTCTACAACTTAGAAGTGTTTGGGAGGTACCAACTTTGGTTCTAATCTATTCTGGCAGTAAAATACAGTTGGAACCTGAGATATAGTGAAACTAAACTGTAGAAAATTCAAAATGGATAAAATTATATTTTTCACACAGTGATACATAACATTTGAAATTTGTTGCCATAAAATGTTATGGAGACTGGGATTGTGGTAATATATTTTTAAAAAGCCGAAGAATTGTTAGTAGTATGTGTAAAATATGAATAGCTGTAGTAACAGAAGTTCTATTAAAGCTTATATGTCTTTGAACTACTTGGATAAGTTAGTTACTGAAAGTGCTGGAGTGGAAGCAGTTTGTTGCATAACTAATTTTTATGGTTGCTTTCACCTTTCTCTGAAGCAACTGGTGCTAGCCATTTTGAGGGATATTGGGCAAAATGTTACATTGCTCCTATTAGGATTTAAGAGGTAGGGTACTTATAAAGCACAGCTAAAATCTAATTTAATTAAGAAATTGTAGTTGACAAAAAGCAGTCAGCAATAGTGAAACATCAAACTGAAGAGTTTTCAGTGAATTTTCACTAGATTTCAACTCTGCCTTTTGATTTTTTTTTAATCAGCAATACTGAAATAAATATAACCTTGATTATGGAAAAAAAAAAAAAAGCTACTGCTGCAAGGCATTGGTAGAATGGTAGTGAGTCAGACCATCCCTGAAGGGTGAGTTAGATCACTTGAAAAGCTGAATCTGTTCTAAATAAAGTGTGTCTTAATTAAGCCAAGTGTTGAGCAGATCTATGTAATGGGGAACAAAATCCTGGAAAATACTGACTTTGAAAGTTACCTACTAATCCTGGTGAAAAAACATTGTAAGACAGTATGGCTAAGATGATTTATGTTTCAATTTAATGTACAAAAAGGACATGAAGAGGTCATTTTGACTCAGTACAAAATTGATGAGACTGAAGCTACAATACTATGTACAACTTTTGTGTCCGTGATTTTAAATTTGAATGTCGTTAAGGAAAAGTTAGGAATTTGGAAAGGGAACAGAAAAGAGTTAATATTGGAGGTTGGAGGTGAAGTCCTTATAAAGACATCACCATGACTCAGTTAATGTAGTTTGTCAAAACAAAGATAGAGAAGTGATTTGCTTAAAAAGCCTAAATCTTTTTATGTGTAGAGAATACTGTCTATTAAGGGACAGTAAAAGGTGTTATTGATTTCTGCCCATGGGTAACAGACTGGAGTTTTATGTCTGTTGATAGGTGATCAAGTGGTTTCTTCTATTCTTAAAGAGGAGCTTTTAATCCACTATGACAAATTCAGTTCCTTGTAATTAACAAAACAGGGGTTGACAGAGTGTTTGTTATAATATTTTTGAAGTTATATCACATCATTTGTTAAGTGGAACTCCCTTCTTTCATTTCCCTGTAAAATTCACTTAAAAGGATATAAGAATGATTTAAATGCTCCGCCTTTCAAAATGTGACTTGATTTCTGAGTAGAAAACTGGACAATAAGTAGAAGTGGCTCTGTTTAGAAGTGGCTTCTGACGTGAAGACTGATATTAAAATTCTGAAATTTTTGCCAACTACTGATAAGGAGAAGATACAGCATACATTTCAGTCTTCTGGTAGTCTAATAGTATAGTTTATACTACCACTTAAATTCAGCACTAGACCCTGAAAAAGAAGTGTCAAAATAGCTGTCCTGAAAATCTTGGATACATTGTATTTTCCTTCATCATTTTTATTGTTGTTTTAATTAGTTTCTTGCAGTAAATGTTGTGATTCTAGGATACGTTGAAAACTTAACTTCACCTCTTCCAATTATTTAGCTTTATACTCCTCAACCCTGGATCTTGCTTCCTTTTCTTTTTGTCATCCTTTCAGGATTGTCTGAAGCATAGAATGAGAATGGAGATAGTCATAATGCTACCTATCAGTCACAAGAAGATATCTGATTTCAAAAATAAAGATCATCTAACTTGTTTAAGGTTTACATAAATTTGTTTTCTCAGTAAGTGCATAACTGTAGCTTCTCCTACCTTTCTGAAAGTAAATGGTCAGGTTCTTCCACATACATTGATTGTGTTTCATTCTTTTCACCAACTACTTTCTTCTCTCATCAAAACATTTTCCATACCAGTTTCTTCCCTTATGGTTGCTGCCTTGTCCTTTTCCACTTTTCATCCACAGTATGGATATCTTGGGCTCTTTGTTAGACAGGCTCAGACATCAGAGGGCTATTAGAAAAACAATGGAAAGACAGCTATCTTCTAGTAAAGAGAGGTACTCTTACAATATCAATAAACTAATCCACTTCCTGTTCTTCACCTTCTTGTCCTCACATTTGTCTCCTAACTGCTGGCAAATTAAAGAAATGAACCCTGGCTGCCTTCCTCACAGAGGCCTTTTGTTCCCTCAGCTTTAGAGAGAAAAATGGTCATTAATGGTCACCTGTCAAAAAGGGGGCTCAACTGAAAAAAGTCTGTAATTTTCTGCCAGTGCTAGAGCACCCAAGAGCAAAAACAATAATCCATTCTGAAATTTCTGTTTGGAAGATCGTATTAATTGCCATGAATGTGTTCTGTTGATGGAATTTAGTTGGTTCCATAATAAGTCAATCATATGACTTAGTAGATGTTTTTCTTCACTGTGTAATTTGGTATTTTTATTTGTTCTTAAAACGTGTGAATCTCATTTAGACTGAAAGATATGCTTGAAGAAATGTGTTGTGCTATAGATATAGATCTGGACTTCGGGTTGTGGTCTGAAGTTTACTGATCATTTCCGGTTTCTAACTAATTGAAAACGAATGAGGAAAGCTGTTGCATCACTATATTTTCTGATGAAAGAGATGATGTCTTTTCTATCCTGCTTAGAAGAAACAAAATCATCAGAGAGACTTTTTTTGAAGTTGTGGGTCACCAGAACTGATATGCATGTAAATTTCAACTGTGATGACTATATATTGAATTTCTACATACCTCAAATGCCTTTTAAACAGAAAATGGTATTTGATATTAACATCTCTCAGCTTTCTGCTGCCTGATGTGGATGTATGAGAATATTTTGAACCTGCTCTTTCCAACAACCTGCTGCCTTGCTTTCTTCATAATCTAGATTGTTTGTCATGTTAGTTATTATCAGTGCTTGTTTCAGAAAGGAAATAGCTCGGAAACTCATACACTATGCTCCGTTATTTCTTTGAGCTAAAGGGCAAAGGGTACAGATAGTTGTGGGTGCAGGTGGAATGCTTTATTTCTCCAAAGGTAATTGTTAGAATGTGAACTTCCTTAACATCTTGAAAACCAAGTGATCAAATCATCTCAGCTGTGTAGCTCTTATGTCTTCCTATAAGCTCTTCTTTGATTTCTCCTTGACAGTGTATTTCTTCATACAGGCTCTGTTTTCCCTCAGACTTACTAGCGCTCCCTTCTATCTCTCTTTCTCCAACATTTTCTTTGCACTCTAGGATTTCCTGTTGTTTTCTTTTAATTCTTGTATTTTGTTGAGGCTATTACAACAGCTGCAGACAGGGAAAAAGTATTGACAGTGTTTATTATGTTTCATGGTGTTTTTAAAATCCTGTCTTTTAATGAAATATTCAGGAGTCTTGTTCTCCACTCTTGTGGGACTGCTTGTCTTCCATTTCATGTTGAGATGATTCCTAAGTACTTTTTACCAAAAAAAAGGGGAAGAAGAAAAGTATACAAGAGAAGTAGAACTCTTCCTCAGAGGACAAATGGGATCTGGCAGGCAGTATTCCTGTGCTCACTATTGCTTTTGAGAATGACCTGTTTGCAGTTTTTTGGAGGTGTTCTGCTTTTTTCATGTTTGCAACATCTTCAAAAATCTGTATTCAGAATATGGATTGTGTGATCATCTGTTATCTGAAAAGCAACTGAAAGTTAAACAGCAATGGGTTGCCTGGTGTAACACTAATGTGCCTTTTGCTACACCTGTACTAATATTTTCTTCCTAGCTTAAAAAGTGAAATCGTTTTTGGTTTATGCTCTTTCTTTTGCTCAGTAGCAGGAGCTTTCCGAAGATAACAATTACTTCTCACATTCAAGACAAACTGTTTTTTTCTCTCCCTCATAATATAAGCCCTCTGTGTTGGAGGAAACTTTGACTCTTAGATATTTAATACAAAGTCACACATATGGTGTCAGAAAATATTTGCTGTTGGTAGTTTTGTTGCTGTTTGGTAGTCTTTAGGTTTTAAATACAAGGTAAATTCTGGTGATTCCTTGCCTTGCTTTAGCTTACAGGTGGAGCATATATTTTACAGATCTTTTTTCCTAAGTGTGCCTCTGTGTGCATATATTTATGTATTTTTATAGATTAAGACAGTGTATGTGTACATACGTACACACATGCACACAAATATTTAAAAACGTAACTTTGCTTTGTTAATGTTATTGCACCAGCAAATACAGATACTTTAACTTGAATTATGTAAGTAATTTAGTGTAAATGGTCAATTTTTTGAAGAAATGCTTATTAAGGCTAAGTATACATTTCATTCTGAAATGGAACATTGCTTAGGGAAAGGGCTTCATGGAGTCTTCTTAACATCTTCCTTCATCTAATGAATAAATACCATATGTATTTACATGGTGTGGTACACATCTAAGTTGTGCTAGTAAGGCTGTATTTGAGGTTAATACTTCCACAAGAAACTAGATTTTCATGTGTCCAATACCTTCTCAAAAGTATCTCCTTTGGTGAAATTGTTCATAGAACTGTAGAATCATAGAATGGTTTGGGTTGTAAAGGCCCTTAAAGATCATCAAGTTCCACCCCCCCTGCCATGGGCAGGGACACCCTCCACTAGACCAGGTTGCTCAAAGCCTCATCCAGCCTGGCCTTGAACACCTCCAGGGATGGGGCATCCACAGCTTCCCTGGGCAACCTGTTCCAGTGTCTCACCACCCTCACAGTGAAAAATTTCTTCCTAATGCCTAGTTTAAATCTACCCTCTTTCAGCTTATACCCATTATCCACTGTCCTCTCACTACACTCCCTGAAAAAGAGTGCCTCCCCATCTCTCCTGTAGGCCCCCTTCAGGTAGTGGTAGGCTGCTATTAGGTCTCCTCGGAGCCTTCTCTTCTCCAGGCTGAACAACCCCAATTCTCTCAGCCCGTCCTCATAGGGGAAGTGCTCCAGCCCTCTGATTTCTCTGAGGTGCTCCAGCCCTCTGATTTCGTGGCTCTCCTCTGGACTCTCTCCAACAGGTCCAGGTCTTTTTTATGTTGGGGGCCCCACATCTGAACACAGTACTCCAGGTGGGGTCTTAAGAGAGCAGAGTAGAGAGGGAGAATCACCTCCTTCGATCTGCTCCTAATGCTTCTTTTGATGCAGCCCAGGACACGGTTCGCTTTCTGGGCTGCAAGTGCACACTGCTGTCTCATGTTCAGCTTCTCATCCACCAATACCCCCAAGTCCTTCTCCTCAGGGATGCTCTCAATCCATTCTCCACCCAGCCTGTATTTGTGCTTGGGATTGCCTTGAGCCACATGCAGGACCTTGCACTTGGCCTTGTGAAATTTCATGAGGTTTGCATTGGCCCACCTCTCAAGCCTGTCAAGGTCCCTCTGGATGGCATCCCTTCCCTCCAGTGTGTCCACCACACCACACAGCTTGGTGTCATCGGCAAATTGTTGTTTCTTCTCTGTTACAAAAGCCCACAAAGACATTATCAATAGTCAGACATCTGTTTTCTTGATATAAGCAACATTCTGTAGGACTACAAGGTTTTCAGTTCTCAAAGCTAACTAAAAGCTGATTTACAGGGACAATGTGTAAAAGTAGATTCAGTATGAAAGGCAGTATGCCAAGCAGTGAGCACTGAGGATTGCACTTCTTTTTACTAGCACTTCTTGAAATAACCTTATATAGGTTACAAGGTGACATCTTGATAAGATTTGTATGTTACATTGTCACCAGATAATTCCTAATTTGAAATATATATGTGGGACTTTACGATACATAGACCCAGTGCTGGACTTTTGTATAGGTGGAAATTTTTACCCATATGATTTTTTCTCTACCTGTCTCTTGATCTGTTTTTGCAGTTTATCTAGGTTACCATATTCATTTGAGGAATTAGAAAAAATGGAACAGTTGGTTCTGTTAATCAAGATCCTTGTAGCTGTTTAATACCACTATTTGCAAGATACCATATGAGAATGCCCGAGGAAAGAGATTGTTTATCAAATAGATTTTTTAATTGTTTGCTATGGCTGTAGGTCTGAATAAAACATGCCTCCTGCAGAACTCACTCATCTTTCAGTTTTGAATTGTTTCCCTGCACAAACTGTTATGATTTTAGTGTTAATTGAATAACTCCTGTAGAGATAGTGTCTAGAAATATTCTTGATTATAGAAGTTGCAATATTTTAGACCAAGTGCTTTGTTCACATTAAGCTAATACTTGCACAAATTGTGAAAGTTAAAGTGGCTAAGAATGTGTTTGTCTATCAGGGTGAAATCTAGGCCCTGCTGAAGAAGTTTGCTCCATTTGTTGTCCCAGTTTTCTTTGAGCACTTCCAGGAGGCTTTTTCCAGAGTGCTTTACACCATGCCTTCAAGGGCCACTTACTGCAAACTGAGCAACTGCATAACAAGAGTCATCTGCAGTACAAAACTGGACAGCTACAATTTAAAAATCCCCTTTCTGGGAAGCAAGTTACCAATGGGAAGTACTTGAGAACACTTGGTTTGAATGTGTAGTTCCTTCAAACCTTGCCACATTTAATCTGTCTAGTTTGAATGCTAAGTTATTTAGTTTTAATTTTCACTCTTAATGTTAACGCTGTGGTGGAGAGAACATTCAGATTGGATTGCTGTCCTGCTCTTTTACCACATCTTCATCAAACACAGCAAAAGTCCTGTGGGTTGTCACCCCATTATCTACGTTGGATTAAATCTTGAAATGTTGTAACCTGGGTGTACAGGTTGAATTCAGTGGGTTGAATTGTAATAGCTTTCTGAGTGCTGATTTACTCTTCTACAAGGAAGAGGAACCAATCTCAAAACCTGTGCTGCTTATTGTAATAAGAAGGCATGTTCTAGCACATAAGATGTATCTCATTAATGTTTGCCTAAGGATGTACAAATGTATTCTTTTTTCTCTGCCAAGCCTGATATATATGTATATATATATGTATGTATGTATATCTGTATGAATGAAATCAGTTGGGATCTTTTTTTGGCAATTCTGGCAGACTATACTTCTCTGCTTTTGTACTATTAAAGAATACAGACAGAAGGTGCAAATAGGCTTCCATTTTGTAGCCACTGTTCTGTGCCTGTTTTTCAACTGTTCCTTCTCTTGTCCATCCTCTACATTGCAGTTCGATACAGGTGCATCACTGCAGGGGAGATAGTACTACAATAAAAGCATAGCTATTTGGAAAATTATGTCCTAGAAAATGAAATTAGCATATTTGTTAATGTTCAAGTTAATCAGGAAGAAACTCAGAGAATTAGGGCTCCCAAAATTGCACTAATTTCCCTTTTCAGGGCATGATAGTGTTGTGTCAGCCAAGTGCTGAATATTTGTCTTTTATCTGCTTCTAAAGAATATGCTCATGTCATCATGGTGAAGGTGCTCTGGCCACCCTAGAATTCACCATGCAAACCTAAAAAATACTTGGTGCTTAATTCCAACTACTTTTTCGATATGGTTTAGGTTGGCACCAACCCCAATGAAAAGTGTAGAGAAGAGATATAAATCAAAGCAGAATGGAAGAAAACACAGAGATGTAACAAAAGAGATTGTATTAGGCACTGAAAGTCACAGCTGTAGAAAGAAATGAAACCCTATATTTATGAGTTACGGGAACAGTGTATTCAGCAATGTGTCCTTCTAGTCTGTCAGGACCAGACTAGTCTAGATGGCCATTCATCAAATCAGCTTGGCTGTCAGTGTAACAACCCTTTTTGGTTCCCCTTGGGGTCTGTGGGCTAATGGATAAGAAGGCAGCACCACAGTTTCCCATTTCTTTATGCTTATGCACTATTATGTGTTTCTGACCAGAAAAGGGAAGAAAACTGACTGTTTTGTACTAGAAAATTATTTCCCTTCACTGAAAGTTATCACAGTGCTTTTATAACTAGAGTAGGTGCTTGTACCTTTTGCTAAAAGTGTAAAAAGTAAAAGTTCCAGAGTAAATATATACTCAGTCAAGCTTCTGTTATGTCTACCCGTTTTCATACTACTAAAACCAACAAGTGGTGTTTTGACATCAGCTAACACTTCAGCAGCAGCTAGGGTGTTGTTTTTTTCCTAGTTGCTGTAGTGGCTATTATTGTTTATTATAGTAGCAGTGGTACCTTGGAAACCAAATGTAAAGTCAAGCCCTGTTGTTCCAGACACCCTATGGACTAATTAATAGTAAGGATAAAAGAAAAACTAAAACAGATTATCACTAAACTTGACAGCTTGCAGTCTAGTTTTAAGGCTGAATGCAATGAGTAGGTAAAACAGACAAAAAGGTTTGGGAAGATAAGATTATAAATCAGGTCCATAAATTAAAAGCAGAGGTCTCATTTCACTGACTTTCTGACTACCATATTTACTTCCTAAATGCCTTTTGGACTCTCTTACTTCCCCAAATTTACCCTTAAAATAGAGAGCAGCTGTGATGCACATATGTTCTAAAATTCTTATCTACTAGCATACATGATGTTCTGTTGCATGGTGTGGCATTTATACTTTTAGAGGATTTTCTGTTATTTTGATAAGAACGATGAGAAAACTTAATGGATTTTTGCGGTGGTATGAGATGGTGTTCTTGCATTAAATGGAAGGCTGAAAGAGTCAGGAAATGCTATGTGTATTTCAATATTAGTTATATGTGAATTCAAGAGGCTAGCTTAACTTCTTTGTAACTTGTATGGACATTACAGATACCTAAAATAATACTTCATATGATAGAATTCCAATGTCTACTGTAAATAGTCATGAATGTCTGAGAAGATGTAAAGGAAGGGAAAATTAGGACCTATTTTTTAATTTTTTATCTAATTTGTATAATTGATAAGAAATATTTGCCTTGTATTCAATGGTGCTTACCTATTTGTCTGTATAATACAGGTAATAGTATGTTCTAACTTTGAAAAAAACACAAGTTCTTGAAATTAAAGGATGGTGGTTGTAATGTGGATAAGGTTACGGTATCTGGAAAGAGTAAGCAAACACCTTGAGTTGTATTCTTACACAAAAAATCTCCTGTTCTGACTATTTTGAAGATCTTTGCAGCAGGATATTCTGATGCTGGACTGCTATTGGAAGAGGTAGATTCAGAGAGACTCTGTTCAAGTTCACGTAATCTGTACAAAAGTTGGAAGGAGATTGGGGGGCAAAAATTAATCTTTTTGGGGTAGTTATTTTTTTGCAGAGATGTCTGCAGTGTTTAAGCTATGATTCTACATTTTCACCTCTAACTGCTTAGCCCGTGTCAACAAAGGCAATATATCCATTTAATGAGCTGCTGAGAATCTAGATAATGTGTTCTATTTAGTTTGTCATTTTGATAACTATAAGGTATTCTATTCAGTTGGGTTATTCAGTACCCAAAAGTCAGTCCTGGTTTTAATTATTTCTCAGTTTGCCAGTTAGCCTTCCCAAAACTATCCCATAGAAGGCAGGGTTAAGGTACATCAGTGTGCAAGAGGAGTGGAATATTTTAGATTTGTGCTTACAGTATTTGTATCAGTAATATTTCATGTGAAACCGTGACTGGAAAATTCCTCATTTTAACTGTTCACCCTCTCCCAAAAAACAGACTGCAGCTCATTTTTTAATTAACAAATAGACATGGTGTGTATTGCAGTACACATTTTTCAGATTATATCATAGAGTTTTGTGAAAAACTAAAATAAAAGGATGGGAAGGAAGGAGACAAAAACCTGGTATAGCTCTGTCTTGTTTCAATTATTAGCAATATATTTTCCATTGTCATTTAATTATATGCCTTATGTGAGTCTGTACAACGTGTTTAACACCTTCAGCAAACCTGAATGAAAACCCTGTATGCAAACCGTGATGTCCAGGTTCAAACACTTGCTTGGATGCACCTCTGTCACTGATTTGATAACCATGCAACAAGAAACAGCAAAGAAAATTATTTTATGGATGAAGGCTTGTTGTCTTCTAACTCTTGCATGTTTTACACTTTTCTTTCTGTGTAGAAGCACTTTACATGGCTGTGGCTTTCGTTTAGCCAGTGAAGGTCAGATGTACCTCCTCACAGAATCATAGAATCAGAAAATGGTTCAGGTTGGAAGGAACCATAAAGATCAGGTAGTTCTAGCCCCCCTGCCATGGGCAGGGACGCCCTCCACTAGACCAGGTTGCTCAAAGCCTCATCCAGCCTGGCCTTGAACACCTCCAGGGATGGGGCATCCACAGCTTCCCTGGGCAACCTGTTCCAGCGCTTCACCACCCTCACAGGAAAAAATTTCTTCCTAATACCTAAACTAATTCTATATTCTCTCAGCTTATAGCTTATACCCCTCATCCTATCACTATACTCCCTGATAAAGAGTGCCTCCCCATCTTTCCTGTAAGTACTGGAAGGCTGCTATAAGGTCACCCCGTGTGCAGAGATTGGTGAGCTAGCACTGACTCTACACCATTACGGCATATGCTGAAATGCAGAATGATGTCAGATCACTAGTTCACCCTAGAACTACTTGTTGGCACAGAACTTCTGATAAGCTTATAAATATATATTGCTTCCAAATGTAGACAGTTTCATGTGAGCTCAGCTGTTTTGCCAGAGTGTATTTCAGTTCCAAGATTATCTTCCCAAAATCTGGATCCTACTCTAAATGACTTGTCTAAATGCCAAAATAACAGAAGAAGAACTGAAAACGTCTACTCCTGGCTGTTAATATAGCCATTGCATAGCCTGTTTTTCCTCATTTTATTGTGCCATGAAAAAAGTTTAGAATGACATTATTTTCTAGAAGTACAAAAAGGGGGAGAAAAAGACCATGTAATATTCAGTTAAAGAATCTTACAATATTTTGTTCTACTCCTAATTCTAAAGCAGTCTGTAGGTAAGGGTTTTCAAAGTCTTGGTTCCCAAATTTTAGGACTTAGTTGGGTTTCCCTGTACCTGATATTGACTGTATGAATTGGAAAGTGGTAAAAATCTTTTCTATAATGCAAAGGAGAGTCTGAATGAATTGGAAAGTACAACTTAATTGTGAACATAATTGCAGTTCTTGCGGATAATTGCAATCATAAGTCAAGCAAGACAGCTTCTAACAGTTGGGTCAGATTTTTAATTTTATGATCTAAATTATTAATGAGAATATTTCCATAAGATTTCTGTATGAAGATTGACTTCATAACAGAGAGGTCATCTGGTCTTGTCTTGTAGCCTTTATGATTATCAGTGGTAATCAGAAACTGTTTTCCTGTAAATGTGTGCTCCTTTTATGCCTCCTGACGTATATACCAAATGTAGATGATTAATTACTTACAAGCTTTATGAAGAAAAATTAATTTTGCAGGTTCTAGCTAAAAGAAAATTAAATTAGACTATGCATGTAGGTTTAAGAAACATAAAGGGTTAAAACGCAAGTGTACACAGCAATAGAGTTTAGCTTTTTTTTTTTTTAGTGAATTAATACCTTGGGAATCTTGAAAGCCGTATTGAGTCAACTACGGAAAGTGCAGTGCAGTCTACCTTTCAAAGTGTGGCTGCAGTCAGACAAAATGGTATGATGCATAAAAAAAGAGAAGCAGATGAGTACAAGAATGTATAACGCTATTTTGTAAATCAGTAGTGCTTCCACATCTGATAGACAGCTATGTTGAACACAATATATTTTGAAACCGATACAGTGGTAATATAAGGGGACTTGAGGCAAGTGGTGAGGGTGATTAGGACTTTAAAGAATTTATAAGAGGAATCTGAAAGGTTGAGATTATTTATGCAGAAGATAGAATGGAAACTTCTATAACCTGTCTCCTAAAGCAAGATTTAAGAGCATATCCAGTACCATCAAACAAAATAAATTCAAAACAGATAAACAAGATGTTTGGTTTTTACCTGAAACACAAAGGAATGACAGAATTCAAGGTCACACAGACTGAAATTCAGGATGACACAGACATTTGACACCTTTCTTAATGAGAATTTTAAATAATAAAGATATGCTTTTTTTAGAAGATGCAAATAATTTTAAAAAGAAGTACCTGAGGCAAACATATACTTTTAATATGATGGTTTATTGCATCTTCTTGTGATGCATCTTGGCTGGCCAGCATTAGAAATATTGAGTAAGAGTCAGGATATTAGACAAAATGGACTTTTTTTTTTTTTTTTATTCAGGATGACAGTTTCTCTTCCTATTGCAATCTGAATTAATTTGTTATAATTTCTCTCTGCTTCATTTGTCAAGAAAAAAGAAAGAATGACAGCTTTTATTTCCCTTTCTGCCCCCAGAAAGTAGCTGTCATAGTCCTCTCAGAGATTCAAAGGGGCAAATATTTTGAAGCATCTTTCACTCATGTTTCATGCTTATACGACCAGGTCCAGTACCATGGCAAATATCCCATTCTGTGCTCCCTTTCTGGCATTTCACTACTTTGATAAATGAGAGATGGTATATTTTACAATTTCAGAGATGCCTAGCTGGAAACACAGGATCTGTTTTATTCTAAAAACACTGATCACTTGAAAATTTTTCTGCTTCCAAGTGTCTCAAGTCTTACCATAATAATTCAAAGAGCTTAATACATTCATGAGAAGTCTGCTTTAAAAAAAATTTCTTTTACTAAGATTGTCCTATTCTACTAGTCCAGCTTATAGAAAAAACAGGTTCCAAGCCCAAATCACAAGGAATCATAAAATGTAGTATATCTTTGAGCACTACAATAAACAGTCTACTCAGTCTTGCTACAGTGCAAATACCTGTTGTAGTAAATCTGCCAGATACTGCTATACAAGGAAGAAAAAGGATGTTCAGTCTGGCAAGACCACAAGTAAGAGAAGCTGTGGACATGCTCCCATGGGAATGTGAGGGACAACCCCATGAACTGTGATTATGAAAACTGCATTGACTAACACATTAGAAAATATTATCAGTCCCATATGAGCAGAGAAGTGAAGGGAATGCTTTTATGAGAATCCACGTTTCTAACATCTATGATGCTCTGTTACTTATCCTGAAGACCTCCCATAAAAATCCCTGTGGTAAAGTTGACACTGATTTCAGTCAAGGTGGATCAAGACCTTAGTGCTAATACAGACCATGTTTGTCATAGTCATTTGTCTAGGAGCAAAGGTGGCAATGCACAAGGAATGGTTATAACAGTGCGAGGACCATGGCCAAACAGGTATTTAGTACTCATTTAGCTATGTACTGGGAGCTATAGACATAATGTGTTACCTGAATGTCTGTTTTCCCTTATAGGAAGAGTTAATTTGTAATACTGGGGGGATTATACCATGCAATTCAGGAGAACGTTGTAGGTTTATGTAGGTTTTTGTTGTTAAAATATAGAACTATTATGTTCTATATTTTAAAATGTAGCACATGAAAGTTTAATTTGGTTTTCCTTGTATGTCAAGAGGTTTTCTTTTTGTCTCACTCAGATGTCTCACTTACGGGGGCCTCAAGCATGCATGGAGCCCGTCTTGTTCTTGCACAGATTTTTGCCCTTCTGATGAAGAGGTTTCACCACACTAGGCGTGACTGGAGAGGAAGTGTGTCAAATGCGCTGCTACCTGTCCTCCTTGTTGCACTGGCAATGGCCTTGTTTAGTGTGAAGCCACTGGCTATTAATTATCCTTCTCTCAAGCTGACACCAAGACTTTATGACAATGCAGAATCCTTCTTTAGGTAAAGGGCTAATCTATCATCATCAGTATAAAGGGTTCTGGGTCCTTTATCCTTGAGTTCTCGCATTTTAAAAGCTGTTTGCATTCTAGGAAGAATAATAGTTTGCTTTTTACAATAACTTTATTTTTCAGATGTTTAGTACATTTTTATAGATTATTATGAGGGAGAGATAAAATTAGGAAAACATTGAGCAAATGATTTTCTGGAGGAAAGTGCAAAGACTTTGGAGCAGTTTGAACTGGGTAATCTGTTTCAATACTAGTCATAGCCATTTATACGTAAATGCACAAGTGTATTTAAACAAGCTTTTGCTTGCTTCATTTTAACTAATTACTTAGGTCTGAAGTAATTTCCTCAAAATAATTCTCAGGTTTGAAAGTGTCACACAGTATTAAAAAAGTCTGGTGCCCTTCTTTCCCAGCCTCTGGTTTCTTTATGCTCAGCTTTGAAACCAACTAAGTTTATTTATTAATTTATTTATTTTTAATGTACAGTATCTATAGCTCAAGCTCTGAACTGTTCTATATTGAGTGCATATCACATAGAGATACATAGAGATCACTTTTTCTCCTGGACAAATATCCAGATATCTTCATAAACATAACACGAAAGCAATTAAACTGTGCTAACTGTTAGGAGTGCATGTTTATAAAGAGAAAGATGGCTATGGAAAGACGTTGAGATTTGTTTAGCTATAATTGTATTGAATTTTCTTTACATGTTCATCTATGGTTTTTGAAATGAGATCATTTTGCTGTTTTGGTATGTTTCCTATGCATGTATTTCATAATTCTTTAATTTCTTGGTAAACATGTAAGATCATGATCCTGAAAGATAATAGAACTATACATATTAACAAGTTTGTGTTTATCCCCCCACCCCCTGCCACCTTCTGCCCTTATTCTTTCCCCCCTGTGGACCACTTTGAGCAGCACTGAAGATGATAACCAAGGAAACCTTGCTGAGATTCTACTGAGATATTTCTCTGATTGGGACCACATGTGTATGCATTCAAATCAAGGGTAACTGTAAATAACATAACTACTTCCTTAATTGTAAATATTGTAAATTCAATATTTTTTTCTGTGTAATGTGGACTGTCTTAAGCTTTTCTTGCATCATTAGGTTAATAACAAATCTGTTCTGATGAAGGTTCCGGCATCTAGGTAAAGTACATAAGTAGGCTTCATTGTTAAAGGTCGGATTCAAATCCCTTCAAAGTCAGTGACCGCTTTCTGGTTAATTTCAAGAGGATTTTGATAAAGTCTGGTGTCCATATGAATGAAGGTTAGACACTAATTACAATGTTTGTTAGAATGCATTCCAGATTTCCAAGTTTAGGAATGCAGAGTTGTGACAATCCTTATTGCTGCAAACACAAGGCATGCAGCTCATTTGCTGCTTTACTTATATAAATATTTATAGTGAATCTACTTTGTTACAAATTAGTAAAATTGATATAGCTTCAGACACAGCTGCTGCTGTGATGAAGTGCTAAGAAGGTGTTCAAGGTGCCAGATCTGCTCATTACTCTGTGGATTTCTTCTGTTAAGTTGTATATTCCTTTCACTTAATAGTTGTTCCTATTGTTATGTTTATTCCCATTAGAAAAAATGATTCATGTTGGCAGATGGAATCTACATCAACACAGGATTCATGTGGATGTATGGCTGAACAAGAGGTATGTCATTTTGTATTTACTTGTGTATGTAAAAATTTTGTGTGTATATATTACATCTAATACCTTAACTCTTCATTTTGAAGGGATAGAGAAAAGGATGAAGAAACAAACTCTCAGAGCACTGGCTTTGTTATGGTTGGAAATTTCCTTCTGTTTCGTTGAATATTTGGGCTATGTGTTCTGAAGTATTCAGGGAAAGGGCCTGCAGAATTTTGATGTGTATATATGTGTGTGTGTATATGCACTAGAAGTGGCTATAGAT
>NW_010126874.1:1395-13369 GCF_000699245.1 Pterocles gutturalis | reverse complement strand
TCTTCAAAAAATATATAAATATTTTTCATAAAGATATAAATATTTGGAACAAAAGTTGCATCTGAAATATAGCAATGCAGTTTTGGGAAGAGTGGAAAGGGGGAACTAATTTTTTACTTTGCTGGGCAAGGAACAAATTTTCCCTTAATACTAATGAGACGTATACTTAAAATATGAGAAGCTTAAATAAAATAGGAATGGGAACTCAGGGAGAGGCCCATTAACTATGTGTGACGGATTTGCCCTTGGCTGGGGGCCAACCCACATACCAGTTCACTCACCCAGAGCAAAAGAGATCCGGAACCAAAAGGGACGAGCTTCCAGAGGGTCCTCACCTCACTGGGCATGATGTGTATGTTGTGGAATAGATTATTGGCCACTTTGGGTCTCAATCCTGAACCTAAGATCAAATCCTAAACTGGTAACTGGTGCTGTGCTCCCTCCCAGCTTCTCCTGTTTGCAGACAGCCAGAGAAGCTGAAAGACCATGGCAGCTGCATAAACCTCACTTTCTATCAGCTTTCTTCTGAGCACAAATCGAAAACACAGCCTCTTGCTAGCTATTATGAAGAAAGTTAACTCTGTCTCAGCTTAACCCAGGACACTATGAAAGCTCAAAGGAGAGAAGTCACTTGACAGTGGCAGCAAGGCCTGTATCTAAGAGCTATGGAAAACAAGAATCTCTGAGAGTGAATTTTAATTTGTGTAGGGATGAGATGTCAAATAACCATTAACATTTTTTCAGTATACATACATAATATACTTTATCAGGCTTCCAAGTTTTCTGATCGTAGTATCTGTCTTCTTTTCTTTGGTTGTGAGAATATCTCATGGATTTATTGGAAAACATCTTCCTGTATTCTTCTCTGCAGTTTATCAATGAAACATTTAGAAGCATGTTGCATTAATTAGGATTTTGTTTTCATCTCATATTCATCTGGTGCCTTTTTTGTGTTTCTTCTCAGGCACACCAAATGAATAGCAATCTTGCCTTTTTCATTGTTGTAAACCTTTCTAAACTTATATACAATTTTTTGGTGTTTTCAGAACAAAACTGACCGATGGGGTTGCAGGAGAAATCAAATGTGATTCTAACATGTAGATGACTTATGATTATTTGACATGCCTTTTAAACATGAAATGGTATATTATTTATCGAAAAGCTATCAATGCTGAGAAAGGCAAATCCAGTTGAAAAGCAATGCTGTAAAATCTATGTAAAAATTCAAAAATGTGGCTAAATGTAGTGCTACTGATTTTAAGAGTGCTTTACTTAATTTATGTGTACTGTTTTTCAGATGTGTCCAAGTTTTAATACCTCTGCTCCTTATGTGAAGAATAAGAAAGGACATATTTTATATAATCTTTCAGGGTTCCTTGTGGAAGAATATTTAGTGAGGCCTTCCAACAAAGCAAGGTAACCTTAAAATACCTGACCTTTGTTTATCCTTTGTGTATAAAAACCAGTCTTTCCTGATCCAAAGCATAGACCTGTGTCATTGAGAATATAAGGGGAAGGTGCTTTTATCTGTTGATTGTTGTTAAGGTGTAGAGTCAGGCTAAGGTAACATGGAACCTCCTGCATGGTCACTTCTCAGAGCTTCTTCCAGCAGTTGCACGATAATTGCCTCTAGGCATACCCTGGCTCTTTTTTGCCAACGGTGACTTATTTCAGCATCTCAGAGAAAGAAAATGTATGTGCATATGCAAATCAGTTGAACGATATACTTTCCATTCCTCAGAGACTTAATCAAAAATAGGTGGACGTGCTCCAATTAATCTTCCTTTGAACTGAAAGGGCTGGTTTCCCCCGGCAAGACTTTGTATTCTGTGACAGCAGCCACAGAGGTTATAATCTGCTGTATTTTGGGGTTTACTTACATGCCTTTAAAGTTCAACCAGTGCTTTTGAAATAAGTGTAAATAACTAGACCAAGTACGATTTTATCAAGGAGAAGAAAATATTAGCCATTTATGCATTAAAAAGAAAAGTATCGCGTTTGATAAAAATAGAGCTAAACATCTTAGGATGAAAGATTTGAGCTAGTATATGAAAGCAGTAACAAGAAATCAAGCTGTTGAAGGTGTTTCTGAAAGTCAGTAATGATTTGCTCACAGACCCTCCTGTTGCTCAGGGATTTCAGCTTTCAGAAAATAAAAGTTCTTATCTGAGGGAGTTGCTTTGTTAACAATGAGCAATAAAGTTTACCTGACTTGAGTTTATTAAGCTCCTCCTTTTTAACAGAGGTTTATGAGGGCTGAGGTTTTACTTTCAGTTGAAAAATAAAGCATTAATGTATATTCTACCACTTTAGCATTGCAAGAAGAGACTGCTAACATTAAAGGCAGGTATCTTGTTATTACTTTATTTTCTATTACCAGATATGGTGGCTGGTCTTTTGGAGGGATGAAAGCACTTCAAAATAAAAAATTGAATAACACCAAATCTAAGCCTCTGGCTAAGGTAAGGGTTGCATGTATGTGTACACATTTGTATGTATGTGTTGCTTACTTATTCAGGCTCCAGACTTAACAGCACCTAGCAAACAGTAAATCATTACATAAAATCCTTGCATTTAGAAATTGGGAGACAAATCCTCTGTCTATTATAGTCCACTTACCTGTTTGTAATTCTTGAAGTATTCTGTGTTCTGAGAAGCAGTTTTAAATGAGTCAAATGTTTTTTTTCCTGTGAACTGATTTCAGAGTTAACTGAGCTTATCTTTAAAACTTTTTTTTTAGGTATTCAGCCCAGATATTCCTTTATTTTTGTTGTTTTCTACATAAAATCAATGTCAGAATTGACAAAAGTTCATTGAATGTCTCAAAAATGAGTTATTATTGATGCTTTTTTGTTTCTGTGAGGAATACTTTACTTTGGTACATTTCTTCCTTCATTCTCCTCCCGTCCCACCCCAAAAGAAAAAAAAAAAAAAACCAAAACCAAAACCCAAAGAAAAATTAAGATTTAGCTTCTAGGAGTAACTACTTCTCCATAACAATTATTCTATTTATAATCCCCTGTTCAAATATGAGTAACTTTCCATTTTTATCCCAGAGGAACAGAAGTGTGCCTTGCTGAAATTAGTCAGATTCTGAAATATTGATCTCTTCTTGGTAGCAGATCATACTGTCTGGCAGTGCCCCTACAGTGCCAGTGTTTTCTGTCTGGAGCTAGCTCTGAAGTCAGGAAAAGAAGGATTACCCTAAACACAATTGAAACAAAGAGCTTTTCCTAGAGGCTTTTGTGTATGCACTGGAAGGATACAGTATCTCTATACAGTGAAACTCTGAGGGGACCTAGAGACTGACTAACAGGCAATTATCAGTGTGAGGGAGCCTTTCTCAAAAGGTTCTTTGGAGATCCATTCAAATGTAGACCAGTAATGAGTAGAGGAACAGAAGTCTTGGAGGAGTATCAAAACATATCAGTGAATGGTCTTTATTTTTGTAATTGAGGCAAAAGAGATTTGTTAAAAGGAAGCTGTGGACTTTCCAGATTCCAGATTAGTATATGAAAGAAAGATGCTTCTGCCTTTAAATTGTTTTATGGGAGTATAGAAACTAGATTTTATTTGTTCTTATAAAAGAAGAAGAGAAGGAACAGTGTAAATAAGCACTATCTCAAAATCCATTTTGGGACAAAGTGTTAAAACAACCATGCAATAAAACAACCTACTGGTGTTCTCAACCTTACCTTATATATATTTTCATATATCTCCCTTCTACCCCCAGATTTCTTGTAGCTTTGAACTACAGTTCCATCAGTCCTTCATTGGGAACTTGAAGTCCTAGAGGACTGCAGTAAGATGTGTTTTTCTGACTGCTATTTTTGTCCTGTGTATCTTTAATCATTTTAGACACTTGTTTTGACATGCCTGCACTGTGGTTCTTGTCAGGGTCTTTTTTTTTTTTTTTTTTCTTGTTTTCTTTTTTTTTAATGTCTTTGGCATAGAGCTCTACCTGCCATCAGCACAGAGATAAATTATAGGTATACTGTTAGTGAGTAAGCCTCATATTTCAGACCCAAAGAAAACAGTGGAGTAGATTTATAAAGGGCACTGTGTTATCTAAAATACCTCCTGGAAGTGGCTTTCAACTGATGCAATGTCAAATTATTGCATTAACCTTTCAGTAATTAATGACCAGACTTTTACTTTGACCTTTCAGGCTTGTTCATGAGACAGTGAATGTACCATTTGCATAGCCTTGTGTGAAAGAAAATGAAAAATTTGCATTTGAAGAGACTTATTGTACGATTCATTTAATTTTAGAAAATTTCTTAATCTTTATACATTATTCTCCTCCACTCAAAAAATTAACAATTTTTACAGTTCAAATTAAAAATATCTTTTCAATACCTACTTTACCTAATCATAACATGCTGTATGTGCATGGTATATACATACATATTCATGCACACAGAGAATGTGTATGTGTGCATGCACAAGAGAGAATATATCTGCAATATGACAAACGTGGCTGATTAAAACATTGATTATTGACATTCCTTGATGGTCACTGCTGCATAGCAAACGACAACTCCTCCTCACTTTTTTTTTTTGTATTTTCATTATGGTCTTCTCTTTGATTTCCTTTGATAATGTTAGCAAAAATTGTTCCATAATGATTTCATAGTTGCTGTTGATTATAACATAATTACATATACGACGAAGATGTGGTAATTTTAGAAAGTCCTGAAAAGCAATTTGTACTGTATATGTGGCATTCTGAAGTGTGCATTTCTCCAGTCTCAAAGTCTGGGATTTGAGGCTTTACTGTACAGCAGTAGTGTTAAGTGTCCAGAAGAAGTTACATCTCTCAGGTCTAATCACCCGTCTTTCTGCCTCCTCATCATGAACCTGGTCCAGCAATGCTTAGGGATTTCTCTGCACCTTCTCAACCTTTCTTCTTGATAGGTCATAGGTCCATAGGTTAGTGACAATGTCGTTCTAGCATTATTCTGGAATACTAATGGCAGGTAAAAATTGTATGAAATAATAGAGAACATGTCTTTACAGAACTTATATATAATATGGTGAGGGGCCATGTTTTTCTATGGGAACAAATTCTATCAACCATGGATAGGTGATAAAAAATGAAAATAAAAATTAATCATCTTAATCTACATATTTTTCTGTTGCTCATCTCTTTTCTGCCCTCTGTAAATAATTACCTGTTTAACACACAATAAATTTGGATGATATTTCCCCTGGAACTAATATTTTTACTTTTTTTTATATTTTACCTTTGCAATCGATTTAGAGTAAGCCACAAGACTTCAGGAAAAAGAGCTTAAATGTATCTGCTGATGAAGTGAAAAACCTTAAATGTCTGTTTTGCCAGATTATAAAAAATTAGATATCCAGCTGCAATTTGGTTATTTCCTGGTGGTTTGATGCAGTTAAATAATGTAGCTTGAAGGCAGAATTCTAATTAATGTCTGGGATATTGAAATGTGTTGTTACACACAATGCTCTATTGTGTTTTTTTTTTAATTTTCTTTTGAATATTGGTCATATTTTTATAGTTCTAAGGTGTTCTGTGAACACTTGAGACCTTCCCCCTGCTTCAATTAAATGCAGATGTGTCATCAGAATTTTGTTTTATTGTTTTCTTAATTGCCCTTTTTTTTTTTTTTTCAATACAATGAACATAATTGGACTGGAGTTTCATTATGTATGTATAACTTTCTATGTGGCACAAATAATAAGAAATGGGAGTGTGGGGGTGTTAAAAAGACTGACTACCCTTGATCACTTGTTTATGTTTCTTTGCTCTGCTTGCCATTTACACAGGAGATCCAGAAGTGCAAAGATTTTTAGTTTTCCTCAGGACACTTAGGTTATATTTCACTTCACTTTTTTAAAGAACTCTTGCTGATTAAAGAATGGGAGATCTAGTTTGTGTAGTAATTTGTGGAAACTGAACTGGAGGAGAGCAAAGGAGTTGCATGTGAGTTTGCAAAGGGGGAAGGAGTTTGGGATTTGTTCATTTTTCTTTTCTTTAAACATGGGGACATAAGATGCTGTTGAGATTTCAAGTAGTTGTGAAGACCATGTAAGGAAGAGTAGAAAATGTGAAAGCTAATGCAAGCAAAAGCAGTACCAGACCCAAGCTGCTAATTTTTAAAATAATGACTAACAGAACTTATGGCAAAGAAGATTCAAGGGTGAGAGGCATAGGAGAAATGACAATGGAGCTCTGAGTGGTGTTTGAAAGCGTGATATAGGATAGATGGGAGGAAATTGAATGGACAGTTAGTGTTGTAAACCTTGCCTCGCAACAGAGTACAATGTGGAGATCCAAACAAGTAGGTAGTCAGGAAAATAAATCAGAAGAAAATAATTAAGAGAGGGATATAGAACTGAAGATTAGACAGCCTGCACTGGGAAACAGAGAAGAACAATGGCAGGAAAACCACTCAAAGTCTGGACTACTGTCTAAGTAAGGACTGTAGCTGGATAGTACAAGAAAGAAAAAATTATCTGCAAGTAAATAAAAAAAAAATCTGTAAGCTTACACCAGTATCAAAAAGACATATAATATGGAAGACCACTAGATGAGAACAGTATCAGAGGGATGAAAAAAAAAAAATCTTTAGGGAAAGGTTGTTGTGGAGTGAGGAGTGGATAGTGATCAAAGATGATTTTAAACATGTCACTAACACTGAAAACAAACATGCATATTAATTTGACCTAGTTTTCAGTATGGATAATGTGGGCTCAAAGGCACTATGATTACAGTAATGAGACATAGAAATGGAATTGATTTCCAAAGGCAAAACAAAACTCAGACCTCAATATATTCAGTTTTGGGACATTCCTCCATGCTTAACAAATCACTGATAATTGCTTGTTGAAGGTGGAGATGCAGCTTTGTCCTTTATGAAATAGTTTCATACTCACCTTGTAAAAGTACTCCTGTATCCTTTCTTTCCCCACTTCCTATGATATTCTGTTGCTAGACATTTTATCCTGTGTGTCACTTGCAGGTATTATTTAGATAAGTTCCCCCAACACAAGAGGGATGTCGAGCTGCTGGAGAGGGTTCAGAGGAGAACCACAAATACGATCAGAGGGCTGGAACACCTCCCCTATGAGGACAGGCTGAGAGAGTTGGGGTTGTTCAGCCTGGAGAAGAGAAGGCTCTGGGGAGACCTTATAGCGGCCTTCCAGTACCTGAAGGGGGCTACAGGAGAGATGGGGAGTGGCTTTTTAAAAGGGCATGCAGTGCCAGGACGAGGGGTGATGGATTTAAATTGGAAGAGGGCAGATTTAGATTAGATATTAGGAACAAATTTCTTACTGTGAGGGTGGCGAGGCACTGGAACAGGTTGCCCAAGAAGTTGTGGATGCCCCATCCCTGGATGTGTTCAAGGCCAGGCTGGATGAGGCTTTGAGAAACCTGGGCTAGTGGGAAGTGTCCCTGCCCATGGCAGAGGGGTTGGAACCAGATGATCTCTAAGCTCTCTTCCAACCCAAACCATTCTATGATTCTATGATTCTATAAGTATTTTTGGAATTTCAGTAGTGTTCTCCAGTTGCAACACTAGTTTTACTCATCTTTTTGTATTTTCAATTAAATTGTCCAATGTCATTTTTGCATTGTTTTTCCTCTATTCAAGTGACCAAATGTGTGTAAAGGAAGACACAAAGTGTTCCATTAAATCAGAGAATTTCAATTTAGTAATTAAGATGGGTGTACTGCTCCAACAGTAGAAAACAAACTGCTGCATTCTCTCAAAAGACCTGTACAAATTAACTGATTCTGTTCTGCTTAGTTAACCTTCTTGTATAAATAGCTGTCATGATGGGAGAATTAGTTCTCTTTATGCAGTTCTTCAAGGTATGAGAGCTCTCAGGTCAACATTCAGATTCAACTAATTTTTGATTCACAAATTCCATTCTCTCTTCCAGGTGTGGTACAACCAAAAAGGTTTCCATTCACTGCCATCTTACTTAAATGAACTCAATAACTTCATTCTGTGGCTGAATTTGCCTCCTAATGTGGATTGGAGACAGTATGGTAATAGTCTTTATTTTTAATTATTTTTTCATCTCTTTTAAAAGGTAGTTTTTAAATAAAATAATTTTAAATATGAAAACTTTTTGTAGTATAAAGTAGGATTTCAGAGTTACCATTTCTTGTGAAGATTTGAAGGTGGAACTTTTAATTAAACAGAAGATTTGTTTGTGTGAAGAATGCAGCACACAATAAGGTAAAATTTGAATGTACAGTTCAGTATGCCGTATGAGTTTCTTAAAGAGGACATTCCTGTGGAATAAGTGTAAATTGGTTTGCTACACTTAGGATGTTAGTCCCTGTGAAACCACTGCTAGATCTTGCTTAAATGAGATGGTTAATGCACAGCAGAGTATGAATTTATAACTTCTCTGTCACTTTATCTCCTTACATAAGTGTCCAGGGTAAACCCAGAGTATCCTGTAAATTCACACTGCAAGGAGATGTTCCATAGCATCCCACTACTGAAGGAACAGGAGAGGCATGTATATCTTATTACTGTATGTAAAAAAAGAGAGATTAATGTATTTGACATATGAATTCTCTGATTCAGATAGTCATGAACTGTATAAGAACTAGTTTAAATAAAAAAAAATACAAACTGACCTTTTAAAAATGACTGCAGACAAAGAATCAGCTGTTAACACAGGTGAACTTTTAGGATATTGAAATCTAGTTTGAAATCTGGACTTGATAGTTCAGGCTAACTTCTGTTCATTCTGGTTCCTCTCACTCTTAAGGTTGTGTTAATAAGGAATTAGTCTCATTTAGAGAAATTTAAGAGTTTTTGAAAATGTAAGGTGGTTGTCTGTTATGGTAAAGTGATTTTCAGTGTGTTTATAATGAAATATCAGTGAAAAGGGGGAAGGAATCCTGAATATCTGAAAACTGAAATTTATTAAGAAAAGCTTCCAGAATGTCAATGAAAAAATAGTAATTGCTTGCTTTCAGGATGGCTGGGGTTTTATTTTTCTAAATGAATGATGAGAACTTATCAGAGGTAATGTATTTCTGCAGAAAGTTTGAATGAAGTTAAATCAGGTATTTTAATGAAAATTTTTAATAGAAATTGATTTTTAATCAAGTGTCCCTGCACTTCATGAATAGTACTGATGCTAGCTTGTTTTCTGTAGCATTGTATATTCCATTTTGGAACTTAAATTTTTAAATACTCTTACTTTTATATGTGTCATGGAGAACTGGGGACTGAACATTTAGATTACAGTTGGAGAAAATTATAGTTGTCCTCAGGATTGTGGAAATGTTATATTTTATGTTGTTGCATGACATAGAAACACAATAAGGAAAACAGTGCTTAATAAATATTTGAAGCCTTGGACTGTAATCAATACAATTATGGGCTCATTATATTATAATCTGGCAGAATATGTTGGTTTCCTGGTTTTGGCTGGGGCAGAGTTAACTTTCTTCATAGTAGCTAATGTAGCTAATGTGAGGCTGTGTTTTGGATTTGTGCTGAGAAGGCGGCTGATAACATACTGATATTTACAGCTTCTGCCAAGACAGTCAAGGACTTTTCAGCCTCTCTGCTCTGCCAGTGTCTGCAGGTGCAGAAGAAGCTGGTAGGGAGCACAGCCCCAATTACTAGCCTAGGATTTGACCTTTGGTTCAGGATTAAGACCCAATTGGCCAGTGGTCTATTCCATATAATGCACATCATGCACAGTATATAGATGAGGATTTTTGTGGAAGTACTCTCTCTCTGGGTCATCTCTCTCTGGGTCACCCTTCTCTCATGGTTGTCTCACTCACTCAGTTGGCTCTCAGGTGCTCGGACCATTAACTTTTCCATGTTTGCAGTTTTAGTTTATTGTATTTTAGTTATTAAATTATTCTTATCTTAACCCATAAACCTCTTTTCCCTTCCCCCATTTAATTCTCTCCACCATCCCTGGGAATGGGGAGGGTGAACGAATGGTTGTTGTGGTGTTCATAACTAGCTGAGTTCAAAACCATGGCAGTTAGGTCTAAGTCTCTGCAGAAGCAGAGTTTATGAACTAGAAAGCAGTTTATTTATGTGTATGGAGAGGTGCATTAAAGATGGATTGATCATGCTCTAATGCAGAGGGACCTGTCAGGGGAATCCTAGAAAGAAAAGTCAACTTGTCTACCTGTCTGTCTGTATACATGTATCTGTGTGTGTACATACATGTGTGTATATATATGTGTAGACACAAAGAAATATGTATATTTTATTTTTTTAAAAAACTCAACAATTTTCCAATGCCATACAGGGCACTTAAACTCAGTTCACTTTGACTTTTAACTATGTCTTATTTAAGGATTCTGCTCTGATGGAGAATAAATAGACACATTTATATGCTTTTCTTATTAAAATGGTTATATGCAGTCCTGTAAATTAGCAGGTAGAAGACTACATATCATGTTTCAGCACTGAAGTCTATTATTTTAGATTTTTTTCCTCTTGTAAACTCTGCTTATATGCAAGGTCAGTTCTAGAATATTATTTGAAATTGCTATGAGGAAGCTTGTTAGGATGTTGCAAAAATGTAGCTTTTTAATTCTGATTTCCATTAATGCCATGTTTTTTTCCACAGGATAACTTTTCCTGTCAACAGAATCAGTGCTTTTGTATTACTTTTAAGTGATATAAAAATAATTTGACCCTTGAAAAGGGAGTGTGAGAACACAGTCTTTTCCTCTCTCACAAAAAAATAAATTTTGCTTTATTACAAGAGACTTCAATATGGTAGAGCATTACCATGGATGTAAACAGATTAGCAACTACTGTGATATTGAAACAACCTTGACAGAGGTCAACAGCTTATTTAAATGCTCATATAAATCCTGAGCAGCCCTTTCACTTAGCAGTTACATCCTGTGGGTATTTCTGGAGTGTGAACCCAATCGGAGTTCTACCACGTTCTTTGGAGGAGGGAAGAGTCATTACAGACAGTGTGCCTAGTTCTTCCTCTTTTGCTTGGAGGGACAGACCCAGTAACTTCCATAGGAGATCAGTAGTACTGGTCCCAGTTTGTGTTAGGTTTTAGTGATAAGGAGCTGAGAAGGAGACTAAATGCTTTTGTCTAATGTCTTTTCTTCAGTCAAGAGGATACAGGGAATATAAACTTAGAATTTTGTATGACAGTTTGAAGGAAGAAGTTGTACCCAAGAATACAGAGGACATGTGCTACCTTGTGCTGATTTAGAAGGAGGCTAAATGCTTTTGTCTAACAGTGAAAAATATTGATGTTTGTTTTTATTGTGTCAGTCCAAATTACTGACTCTTGATCATCCTGAGCATGCAGGAGAAAGAAATGTTAGCTATTTGGCGATCAAAAATACTTCCTTATTATTATTGTGTAATCTGTTCTTCAAATCCTTTCTTTGCAAGTGGAGAGATTTCTCTTTTTTTTCCCTCCATATGGGTTTATCAGTAAGCTTCTCTGTGAGGATGCTTGGAAAGTTACAATGTTTGTCTCTTGTAATTTTCATGTAAAGGGTGGTGTGGTTGTTGAAGAAAACGTGTCTGCCAGCTGGAGGTGCATGTAAATAGATAGAGCAACAGAAGTTAGCCAGATTGATTTACATCAGTTTGTCAGAGTTAATTGATCAGATGTGTATTTTGGAACAGCAGTTCAGGAATACTTCTTGTATGAAAAGAACTAATCTTTTGTACTATGTGGGTAGCCACCTCTAGCTTCATAATCATGTAAGTCTGTGTTTCTAATTGTGGAAAAAAATCTGCCTTGTCTATCTTACTGGAAAGGAAGACAAATAGATTTTGTTTTCTAGTGGGTTATAACTTCAATGACAGATAATGAAAATGAATGTTAATTTAAAAAAGTGAAAAAAGCTATTTAACAGAGAAGGTAAGATGTACTGGGGTTTTGACAAAACTTTTCAGCTCTGGCTGGCCTTCAAGCTTATGTCAATAATGTTTTTGTATTTTTAAATCTCTTTCTGAAA
>NW_010126874.1:0-1364 GCF_000699245.1 Pterocles gutturalis | reverse complement strand
CTGCAATTAGATAATGTAATTATGACCAATTAAAAATGGCACAATGAAGTAAGGGGAATAAAAACTTAAAAGGCACCATTTTTTGCTTAAGCTTAAGACAGAAATTCTGATCAAGTAAAACTATGTTATTTTCCACACCTAACTCTGTACGGTTGAGTCAGAATGTGCTTAACGTGCTGGAATGTAGGGGAAGGACTATTACCTACCTCTTAAGGTAAGACAATATAAAGAAAAAAGGAGTGATAGTTATCTGTAATGATGTCTGTAAAGTACAGTGGTCAAAAAAAGTTCTTACATCATTACTCAAAGAACAGAAATGCATCAATATATAAAGGCCTTGTGTGATGCAGCTGCCCCATCTCAGGACTTCAATTGAAGTCATTGATTTTTTTAAAAACCTTTCATGCTAGGGCTCATTGTAAGCATTCATATAGCAACCTCATTTATTTCAGATTCAAGATTCAGTTCTTCAAAAGATCTAAAGGGATCAAGAGACCCATTTGCAGCTGAGTTTTGGTGGAAAGTGACTGTATAGTTTCCTGATTGCTTTGCAAATTGTAACTTTAAATGGCTTTTCAAAGGAACCTGTGAAATGGCATTTAGTAGGAACTTTCTTAACCATGTGTGGTTAGTGGGGGAGGGGAGAGGGATAAAATATAAATTATTAATGAAGGTACTGCCTGTGAAACTCCCTATAAAATATAAGTTGTAATTTTCAGTAAATAGTATTGTCTCATTTTATACAAACATATATCTCCCCATAAATTTTAAATGCCCACAAAGAGCTTGTAAAAAACCATACATATATATATATATATGCGCTACCTCTTTTTTTGTTATATATACTATTTTATTTTTTTCTAATCTATTTTATAGTAATCTGAAATAAAATGTCTGGAATAAAGAAACCTAGATTTGTCTTCTATTCAGTTCTGTAACAGTTATGATATTTAGAATTGTTAGCAGAGATCAAAACCGATCTATGTACTCAAGACTCAGTATGCTGTGTGACAGAAGGAAGATAAGTTTGCAAAGGAGTGCCGAAAGACAGGCTCAGACACACCCAAAATACACTTAAGGACAGCTCTGATTAGCCTATTGTGATGACATACAAGCTTGAAAACCCTTGAGATTGTTTCCTCTAGAACTCCCTGCCCTATACTGAAAAAGTAGTGCTTCATTAATATCACTGTCCTCATTTTTTTCTGCAAAACCACAGATTTTGTAATGTGTGATCATGTGGAAATTTGCACCCAGGCGGGATGGACTGGGCTACCAGTGCCTCACATTCTTTATAACCTACTGAAAGGGAACATTCCAAGTCTCTAAGACTATGACAATTTCACAGAATCACAGAATCACAG
>NW_010126873.1:7277-20540 GCF_000699245.1 Pterocles gutturalis | reverse complement strand
ACCTGTGATCCTTCTCCAGGGTCTGGGCACCTAGTGCTTGCTTGTCTCTGGGACAAGTAGTTCAAAAGTGCACTTGGCACTACAAACATTTTAAACTATTCAGTTCGTTTCTGAGACATCCCCAACAGTGCTACTGTAAGCCTTCACAGGAAAGATACTACGTTATCTACTCTCAGAAAATATATAAAAGCCGTAAGGAAGACTGACATCTGACTCTACGTAGCAGATTATTTTAAACTGGCGAATTGTGTTTTGAGTCCTAAGGGAGTGCATGAGACATGGGATTCCCTGTCCTTTGAGATGTTGCTGTAGAGTTGAGGGTTGGGAAGTTAAAACACAAAGAGAGCAAAACAATAGAAATGGATTTGGGAAAATGTGGAAGAAAATAGAGAGGGCAGATTTGGTTTTCCTTCCAAAAATCCATTTTTATAGTTGGTCTCCACTTAACCCCACAGTTGATGTTTTGGTCTCCCTTTCAGAAGCAGTTTGACAGGCTACTCTGCTGGCTAAATTAAAACATAAGTTTAAAGTGTATTTTTCTGTGATAGCATTTTTGCTGTAATTTTGGCCGGAGAGCATTGGCATCAATTATTAGGTCTAAATGAGAAGTTGTCTTTGTAAAGTTCTGGTGGTGCCTCTACATTGTGGCACCTTTTGGTGCTTCTCTAGTATATATTCATTAAAGAGGAAATGAGAAAAATGTGTGCATGCAGAACTTGTTAAAAGAGATTTTGTTTTGGTTTTTGTCTTCCTTTTGAAAGTCACATTTCTTTCAAGTTGGAAAACTGGATTGTTACTGCTATTGCTTAAACTTTTGCTTCTATTGCTTTTTTCATAGAGCCACATGAGCAGTAAAACAGATTTTCCTCTCTCACCCCAGCCTTCCATGTCAAATTGCCAACTTCCATGTCACTGGAGGCATTTCTTCTATCTCTGTCATATTTTATCCGCATATATATTTGCCTTCCCTATCTGGCCTGCCTCACTGTTGTATAAAGCCTTTAGGTTTGAACGTTAGCTTTGAAATTACGGTCTGTTCTGCAGCAGCTGGCTCTGGCGCTGGCAGCACTTTTTTCATTAAGTCATTCTAGCAGCTGGGTTGGATTTTTCCTTCTGAGTTCTGTGGAAAGAATGACAATAGGTGCTGAAAATTATGGAACAGACTTAAAGCTATGTAACTTTTAAAATCAGCATGGAAAGACTAGTTTCTATGAGCAGAGGCAAAATAAATGACTTAAAGAAGCTGTTATTTACCCGTTTTAATGTGTCTATTCAATGCATATTTGTTCTGGAATACAGATGCATTTCCCCATTACTGTTTAATGTAGTAGTATACTTAGTATTGGAAATATATCACGTTTATGCCATGTCTTTAAACCTTTATCCACTTATAAGCTGTGACAGTTCTTTGGATTTGCTTTTAGAAATTATGTTGGATTTGGTCTAGTTTTTCTTTAGTTGTAAACTTTTCTTCACCGTAGCATAGTTTCTAATGAAGCCCTTTTTCTAGTGAGGAATATATATAATTAAGATTGACATTTAGGGTTACAGTATGTCTGTATTTCACTGTGTAATTCTCTGTTGCAATGTGAAAGCAGAAACATGGGTCATTGTCAGTTATGTTCATTGTTAATTTTATTTAGATGTTTTTTCAGTGTAACTTCACAATGCAGTGTTCCAAAAAATAATGAATGCAAATAGCACTTTATCCTGAATTACAGTATACAGAAGAATTTATTTCAAGCAATGGTGCTTGCTGTATGTTGTAGAGTATAGTAGGCAGCAAAGTAACCACTTGCTTTGGAATTAATGAAAAAACTCAAGTACTTTTGAGTAAAAAATTTTATTTCCTCTAGATTGTGCCATCAGTTTTATTGTTGCCTCTAGTTGTATTGTTGTGCTGTTTATAGTCCATATGGTCATCGGATCCCTGATTCTAGACAACAAATTTTTGCCTGTTAGTTACTGATATTAAAATTTGATATGCTGCAATTTGTTCTTTCTTATTTAGATGGTTATAATCTTTGTATAGTAAACTTAAATTTATGTACTTATCTGTTTATGTTTATTTATAAAGTTTAGTACATAAGCATGATTTTTAGTGCTGTGTCATGGTCACTGAATTTTCAGTAAGTCTGATGTTATTAATCTGGGAATCTCAATTTGGATTTGCGTATATGATCAGCTCTTATCTTGTCTTGTTTCCAGGCACAGGAAGTAATAGATGTTTCAAGGCAAATCTAAAATCCTTGGAATACACCTTATCATGCAGTATTTTGCCAAAGAGGGCAGAATTTTATTCTTGAAGCATGTGAATTGATGCACCATGAATCAAATGATCATTCAAACTTTTATATGACAGAGTTGTCTGTGACTAACAAATTTTTAGAGAGTGTTCTAGTCTCCTTTTATTCTTGCATGTAAAAACATGGCTATTCCTGTTCAAGGGTTTAGTACCTAAAATGTTGTAAAATTAAGCTGAAAGAGGGTAGATTTAGATATTAGGAAGATTTTTTTCACTGTGAGGGCGATGAGGCACTGGAACAGGTTGCCCAGAGAAGCTGTGGATGCCCCATCCCTGGAGGTGTTCAAGGCCAGGCTGGATGAGGCTTTGAGCAACCTGGTCTAGTGGAGGGTGTCCCTGCCCGTGGCAGGGGGGGTGGAACTAGATGATCTTAAAGGTCCCTTCCAACCCTAACCATTGTATTTTGATGAAACCCATTGAAGGAAACAGCACAGATTCAAAAAGCAGTTGTAGAATAAGTCAGATCTGGTCAGCATTGTCTAAAAGCCATTTGTATATATAAACTGACAGAGTACTAACAGCAAATGTTAATGACATTTCTACTTCTGCTTTATTAATAGGTATACAATACAGTTACTGTTAGAAATGTTTTTTCCCTCTCATAATTTTTCTAGACATCTCCAATTCTAGTGTTTCCTGTAGCATGTATGTGGAGTTATGAGTTTAGTCTCTTCTTCATCCAAGTCAGCATTATGCTTTCCATGGCTTTGGCTGGATACTGATTTGGTATATGTGGATATTATTTTAAAATTCTGATTCAGAGAACAGCAGTGGTATGGGTCTTGTACATTGCTGTGAGTGCTTTCTACAGATGTAGGACAGACTTTAGAGAAACAGTTTCTTACCCAGTAAGTAATTGTGTATCTTGAATAAATTACCTGTCTTGTAGAACAGCATAACCTGTTTCTCTGTTTAGTTTTCCATAGCAGTTTCTTGTAGTACTTCTGAGGATCTATTAGAAATGCTACTGGCTTCATCCTGCTTTGCCTGCAGTGAAAGAAAATAGTATGTTATAGATCTGTAATGAAAAATATTGCCCAGAAAACTGAACTGAGTTAACATGGGATTTTGAAAAGACTGTTCTTTCTTTCTCTCTTCTATTTGAAAGCAGAGAAGCTTGCACATAGTGTTTGAAAAGGTGATGTCTGCCTTTTAGTGTTAGCCGTATAACTTAGTTCTATTCAAAGTCATAACAATATTTGCTTATAGTAGGAGTGATCTTTATTGTGGGGAAAAAACTTGAACTTGCAAACCTGCAAGTGAAAGAGAGCACCCACATTTTGTTTCTTTAAAAAAAAAAAAAAAAGTCAAAGTTCAGTATTGCTAGCATGATGCAAATATTTTAGCATTACAGTTACAAAAGATGTTGGCTTACTTGGAAAGAGCTATGTCCAGAAGAAGAGGCAGAAGAACCTAAAGCTTCAATTAGACTTTAGGCTACACTGAAGAATGAGGATGGGGAAGGGATAATTTTTTTCAAGTGTGCTTTTCTATGTGAGGCATCTTTCAATCAGTACTGATGCAGTAGATTTTAGAATATGCTGCATCACTGAGCTCATATTCTGTGAAGAGCAGTAGCTCATTTCGTACCTTCAATACTGAATAATGTTTTTCCTTACATTCTTGCTGGTATTTGAAAATAACTGTTATGGACTTGTTTTTTCTGTGCCCTCAACAGCCAAATTCTGGTGAATTGGACCCATTGTATGTAGTCGAAGTGCTACTGCACTGCAGCAAAGAGAGTTTGAAAAATTCTGCTACTGAGGCTGCAAAGCCAGCCAGACCTGATGAGAAAGGAGAGATGCAGGTTTGTTGCTCATGTTTTATGCTCAATAGTTTCTTATAAACATTCTCAAAGATTCTAGTTCTAAAGCATTTGCAGACTGTTGCAAAAGAGGGATTGATGTTTGAAGGAGGAGAAAGGTGCTGTACAGCTAACTCTGCTTTCTAAACAATTGCTCATTTTACTGAAGACAAAAATTTCAAGTGTGAGCAAAATACTTTTGTGAATTTGTTACCACATAAGAAGTGCTTTGAAACTTAGCTACTGTTGTGTGATGTATTTCAAATCAGTAGAGGAAGACAATAGCAGTAATGTAAACAAAATTATGAAAATTACCTACTTGTGTGATAAAATCTGCAGATAAACAAGTGTTTATAAGCCGGTTTTTTCCCTGGATACTTGTGCAGGATTTTGTGGGTAATGTGCATTTGTTCTACTAGATTTGAGAATTTAGTCAGAATTTTTATAATCCTTGAGTAATAAATTTTAGCAATGCTGTTAGGCAGATACTTTTCTTAGCAGTGTCTTCTGTTTCTGGGAACAGAATTATTTTTTAATTTCTTTTTCAGACCCCTTCAGCTTTGTGAGGCTGTCTCATCCTAAAATGAAATTTAAATTTTTAGTGAAAACATTTGCATTATTTAAGATTTTCAATTTGAAATCCTATATCAAGACAAGCAATTATAATTTTCAGATCAGAGACAGTTGTTTAATTTCTCCACTTTTTTTTTCAAAAAAGTTCATTTAAAGCTTGAGATGCAGTATTGATTCTTCGTGGTGTCTTCATAGTTTTGATACTTTTGAATATGTATTTGCTGATTTGATGTTCTCCATTGTTAGCATTCCTAGTTAAGTATATGACAATGGTTTGACTGGTTTAGGTCATAAGAGGTGTTCCAGTAGATAAGACGCAGTGAGGTTTTTTTTTACACTTGTAGGTTCTCTCCAGATTTAACTGAATACTGAACTTTCCTGTTTGGACAAATCTAGTTTTCTTCTTTATTAGTACTTTATCTCATTAGCCACATTTTCCTGCTTCCTGATACTCTGTTACCCACTGCTGTGTCCTTGGATATTCAGTTCCTTTGTAAAATTTTGCTGTGGAACAGTAATAATAAATACATTTTTTTTACTGATTTATCATTTACTGCACTCTCTGTGATAGGTTGTTCCTGTTTTGGTACACCTTCTCTCAGCTATCAGCAGTGTCCGCCTTTACATACCAAAAGACCTGAGGCCTATTGACAACAGGCAAAGTGTGTTAAAATCTATACAAGTAAGTTCCACTAGGCTGTGTAAGCTTTCTACTCTTCTTATTAGTGACATACTCTTGAACCCAGGAGAACTTATTCTAAAGAAATTTGTCTAACTCTTGCGTCACATCTTCAGCCCTAAAAGGGTTTGGAAGCCACAATGTATGTCAATTCTTTCTGCTTGTCAATAGTAATTTTAAACTGATTTTGAAAACTGCTGAAACATCACATAGCAAACTTACACTACTGCCTTCTGTGTCCCTTTGTGCCGGCTGATTGGTGAAAGTATAGTTTATTTTACTGTTACTGATCTTACACTAATTTTTTTTTGTCCTTTTAGGAGGTACAGAAGCGATTTCCTGATGGAGTACCATTACTAGACCCTATTGATGACATGGGCATCAAAGATCAAGGACTGAAAAAAGTAATCCAAAAAGTAGAGGCATTTGAGCATAGGATGTATTCACATCCTCTTCACAATGATCCCAACTTGGAAACTGTATACAAACTTTGTGAAAAAAAAGCACAGGTAAAATACGAAACAAAACCCTGTCTCTATATTTAGCTGAAGAGAGAGACAGTAGTAGTTCCCTTCTTACTTGCTTTTCTTTTTATTTGCAGAGCCCAAATAATACTTTTTAAATTAATAAGCCCAAATAATACGTTTTAAATACGATAAAATTATTGAATCTCACTAACCGATTGGCTGAGTCGGTGGTATGCCCTTGGTTGAAACAGATGGGAAGTACATGTGAAAAGAAAATGTCATCAGAGATTAAAAGGTTACAGAGGTGCCACTGGAGTCTTTTTCACTGAATAGGCATAGCAGAATACAGTGTAGGTAAAGTCTTCTCAGATAATTGAAACTGATCATTTTTTATATGCTTGTGCAGAGCTAAGTTGAATTGATAAGGTTTATTAGCTTGGGGAGCTTACCATACAAATAATTCTGCTGCTGCTTCCTGAGTTGACTCCCAGCCTAGAAGGAATCCACTTAATTTTATTGTATAGAGTCATACCCTACTAGACAGTAACTGGTTGCACACAAAAACAGCTCTTGTGCTTCTGTGCTGCTCCAGAAAACAGGTTCTCCAGGTGTCACTTCACAGAAGTGAGATAGTTGTGGTATTAGCAGCAGCACAAAATTGCATTTGTTAAGACCTGATGGGCCAAGCAGACTTCTGCGTGGCTGTCTGCACTGTACACGCTGCTGTCCGGATGTTGACAGTGGCTGTGATAAACTACAAGACACTGGAGAAGCTCTAATAGCAGGAAATAATGCCTTTGGGTTACATTTGATTGCATAGTTGGCTAGCTGAGACTTGGTGCAAGTCTAGAAGATGAGTGCTCATTTTTCCACCAAAGATTTCGTCTGTGTTTTTTTGGTGTGGGGTGGTTGGTTTGGGTTTTTTTTGCCCTGCTCTGGGTAAATAGCTTAACCTTGCAAACTTGCCAGTTTCCTATGGGCAAATTGAGCTGATAACTTTTTTTTTTTTTAACTTGTTTTAAATCTTCCTCTCAGTAGAGTTAGATCAGTCGGTGTCGACTTAAGCGTCCATATACTGTCTTTCTGAGGCCTTTATGTAAATTAAACAATGTCTTTTAAACAGTTGCATCTGTTAAACCAGCAACATGTAATTTCTCTCCTTCTAACCCCCTCAGATTGCTATGGATATTAAAGCAGCAAAACGAGAACTGAAAAAAGCCAGAACTGTCTTACAAATGGATGAACTCAAATGTCGCAAGCGTGTTTTGAGAAGACTGGGGTTTGCCACATCTTCAGATGTTATTGAGATGAAAGGACGGGTGGCTTGTGAAATCAGCAGGTAATTGGTTTCTGTGCAAAGTTATTACTGTCATGAACACACACTTTTCTGTCCCCGCTGAAATTAGTATGTCATAGTTGATATTTTAAAGTTCTGATACCATTAGCAGAAAGATTCCCCAGAGATGATGTGATCTGTGTTATAAAGGGAATGTACTGATTAAAACAGTAAAGATAGCAACTTCAGGACAAAATACAGTAGATTTTGAAACTAAAACATGGACATGAAAATGCCAAACAATGGCTATTTTCTTGCACAGCTTAGGCAATAGCATGTGTTGTCATTTAATATTGTACATTTCATGAGAGGATAGTCTCAGTTTCTGTGGTTCCACTTCCCAGGACTTTTAATACAGTCACTCACAAACAAGGGTGTAACAGTGATTGTCAGCTATTACCAAGTTGTTAACAAGTTTGAAATACAGCTTAATGGCTTCCATAGGTATCTTGGAACAAATCTGTGGAAGCTATCCAGGTACATATGTATTGAAACATATTGTAAGGATTCCATGGGAACTCATGAGTCACGCTTTAATACTTCAGAATGTAACTCAGGTTTTGGTAGAATTGTGTCTTTTTAAAAGTTACAGTGGCTGCTGCACTCCTTGCCTTACAGATAGTCTGAAAGATGGTACCTATATTTGTTTGATATCTCTTAACGTTTTCTCCTGCAAAATTTGATAATACATGGGGAAGCTAAATCAGAATTTCATCAACATCCTGACTTTCAGGATGTTTGCTGATGAGTTATGCTTTTCTTTCTAAAAAAATCTAAATTTCCGCCCCCCCATCGTGTGCTGATAAACTCCAAAAAGTAGTCTTAACAACATTTTGATGTTTTATCTGAATAGTATGCTTGGATTTGTATCCATATTATGCACTCCCTTTCATAATTCACGATTAAGTCTTTATTCTACAAGTAAATTGAGGCAAGTTTGTTCCTCTTTTCAGCGTCTTGGAAACATCCAGTTGAATCTGCTTTGAGAAGCAGCAGTACAAATTTTAGTCCTTTTCATAAGCTGCCTAACTGTCTGGGTCTTTTCAATCTTTTTGTGTCCTGTCTGGTAAAACCTGACTAAAGCCAACTGTTAATACTAGCTTTAATTGAAACATCAGGAGAGATTCTTTACAGATCAGTAAGAGCTTTTAGTTTCTTTAAAATGCTGTCTCACTATTAATTAGCATCCCTCTTAAAAAGCTAATATATTAGTATTTGGTGTTTGTGTAGGAAAAATTAACAAGCTATTGTTTCCTATCTATATCCAGTTGCTTCACAAAACAGATTACTAGTACTTAATTTAAAATATAAATTTCAGTAAGTCTTTTCTCTAAGCTTCCTTCTCTTTCTCTTTCTTTTAGTGCTGATGAACTGCTCCTGACAGAAATGATGTTCAATGGTCTCTTCAATGACTTATCTGCAGAACAGGCAGCTGCACTACTAAGCTGTTTTGTATTTCAAGAGAACGTGAGTTGCTTCTTCATTTTATGAATTCTAGACATTCTTGTCTACTAATAGTATTATTTTTAATTCAGTTCGAGAAAATGGTTGTAACAGTACAAGCCATTGCACGTTTTTATCCTTTGCTAAGGTGTTTGGCATAAGCTCCCATAGAACTTAGAAAATCAGTGCAGCTTCAGTGCTAGAACAACTTTCCTCATGAGTTACATGCCAAATGTTTTGTAGAATTGCAGTGTTTGATAGCAGGTTTGAGAAGTCATCGGAATAATTTAGGACAGCACTGGCACACGCTGAACTTCTGTTTTTGCATTTATTTTTTTGTATGGTGGCACATGAGATTATTTAATGTTTTCTTTTTCAGTCAAGTGAAATGCCAAAATTGACAGAGCAGTTGGCAGGACCACTTCGGCAAATGCAGGTAATCTGTCCATTAGAAATCTGTCTGAGCTCAGGTTTAATGTTAACATGAGTGAAGGATATGAGTGAAGCGTTGTCAGAGCACAGTGAAAACTTGATTTTGGATCATCAGGGAATTTGGCTGGCACTGACTGCATGCAGTTTTGCCATGTGTAATAATGGGTTATCCTGTTTGCAATAATCTTTGTGCTAATTTAGAAGATGCCTTTAAAAACTTTTACAGGCTTGCTTACTACACTGTAAACCGCTGTAAGTAGTGGTTTACTTTCCAATTCAGAATAATTTCACACTAAAAAGGAAACCTCATCCTGTATGCAGTACCTAATAATATGCAAGCCTTTCTATTGGTTAAATACTTAATCTGTTTAAGCATGTTATAAATTTTAAATATTTTATTTTAAAGGAGTGTGCAAAAAGAATTGCCAAGGTGTCAGCAGAAGCAAAACTGGAAACGGATGAAGAAAATTACTTAAATTCTTTCAGACCCAACCTAATGGATGTTGTGTATACATGGGCAAATGGAGCTAACTTTGCTCACATCTGCAAAATGACTGATGTCTTTGAAGGTATGGTAATCATTTCTTATTTAGGAGATGTGAGGTGGTAATGCCATAACGTGGAATGGTAATTCTGAATAACTTTGTAATAGATCACAAAATTTATTAACTCAGATGTATTCAAGTATCTGCACGGCTGAAACTACGTGGGAAACGTGGGAAAATATATTTTTCTCTACGTGTTAATTTGTAGTTACACTGCTGATAATTTAGAATCTACAGAAGACTTTTAAAAGGGATAACTCCACTTTGCTAGTTAAAGGGAAAAATATCCTTGTCCAAATGCTTGCCATTAAGAAACACATCTCTCTTGCTTGTCCTCATTTACAGTTAAGTGTTTTATTTACTTGGTAAATTGAAGGTTCCTCCTCCTATGACAGAAGTGAGAGGTGGTAAGCGAGTCTCCGTTTTGGATAGTTCATCACAGCAGTACAATGCAGATATTTGAAAAGCTAGATGTAACCTGTCACCTGGGTTGATTTGGTTCCTAAAATTGGAGTACTATAAACTGTCCCTTGAGGAAGGATATTTAGTTTTCATTATTTTAAAAGTAGGATGACTTTAAAGCCTGCATATTTTGTAAAAGACAAACCATCCACCTGGAGCTCAAACCAGAATTAAAAACGCTGATTTCATCTTTTACCACCAGCTATGTTGAAAGTTGTGAGGAAAGGTAGGATGAGTGCAGCAGTCTTACAAGTCTGTGTGTAATGACTGGTATTTGAAAATCCTTTTGAATTTGTTATTGTCAGCATTGTCTTGCCTCTCTCAAATGCTCCTTTCTTGTTTGTACTTACACAGTTGCAAAGGGGAGGCCTTAAAACAAAGGAATTAATGCCCTTCAGTGCACAGACCCAGGAACTTTCTAAAGCAGGTTGCCTATGAGCAACAGGAATACTGGCGGTCTTTTATTCTGCATTCAGCAGATTCCTTCTATTGCGGTGAATGTCTGAGCCCTACAGCTGCTGGAGAGGCACCCTGAGTAAGGGGAACACAAAATGAGAAGCAGTAGCTGGCTTATGTTTTTACATTGGCACTTGGCTGTTAGAATACATAGGGCAGTAACATTTTCCATTTATCATATTTGGGCTAAGGCCAGTTGTTCAGGTTTGTCCTGGTCAGCAGTGCTGGCTCACTCAAAATTAGATCTTACAGGCCTATTTTGAGAAGTTCAACTCTTGTGGCAAGGGTTGACGCATGGTTCTTCTCTTAATAGGCTGGTTTTCTGTGCATTGTCCAAAAGGAAGGAAAGCACTTCAGACATCCACTGTCAAATATGCTTACCTTAAATGCAGTGTGGCGTTGCTGAATCCCAGAGGAGTTTGCCCTGGTTAGCCAAGTTGCTATAGTGATTTCAAATAAATTAAAAACCAGAATACAAAAAACCAAACAACAAAACACAAATCAAAAACCACAGTGCCCTTATTTTGATCTTAAGTACAAAGTTTTGTTTTAGGTATTAGTGCTTTCTGTCTTAATTTCAATAGAGGTTGTTACCATGAGGTGCAGCATGATGACTTTAATTAAACATCTATTTTCCCCTTTGCCTTTTGGGCAATGTGGAATTAGCAATAATGAATTGCTGCTATTACAGGGAGTCCCAGCTTTACTATTCTTCAGTTTTAGTAAAGAGGCAGAAAATTGCCCAGCCATTAGAGTGTGCATTGGAAGCCACCACTTTTTTAAAACCAGTTTTTCATTGTCCCTCCCCCCCAGCTGTGCTTTTCATGTGTGAGAGACTGATGTTAGGTTTTGTGCTGCCATCCAGGTCCGCAGGCACTAGCAGAGCTTTTCTAGACAAAAGTCTTGAGTCATGGTATGCTTCCACTCGCACAAGAGAGATGGTGTTCTGCTACTCTATTATTATTGATGGTCAAGTATATGAAACCCCTTTTGGGTGCAGTTATGAGAAGTGTGAAAGCTTGCAGTTGTGGCAGGTAAATGGCTGCAGCATAAGCCTAAGTGCTCCAAGAGCAAGCGTGGTGCTTGCCACAGATCGGAGTGGTGTTGGTTGACTAATAAAAATGAGTTGTCAATAAGCTGTAATGTGTGTGTTGGGAAGAAACAGCTTTTTAAAGCTGTAGAATGGTAAACTGAGCTAAGTATCCTATTAATCAGTTGCTTGTTGACTGTTTTGTTTTGTGGAAGTAAGTACAGACAACAGTAATTTATTCCAAAAATGCAGGTTTTTTTTTCATGTGCCAAAAAAGTATGTCTGGAGTAACCCCAGCTATGCTGCCTGTAAATGAGTGCTCCCTGGGAGGGTTTTCAGGGTTGGCCTTGTAAATGGAGATGAGCAGGATCTTCGAGAGCTGAGCCGGGGCCTGCCGCAATGCAGCGTGCCCATGCTCAGGGGAGATGCTCATTCACTTGCTTTGGCTTTGTGTCCAACAGACTATGTATGGGTTTACAATAGGTTTTAAGACTGCTGCCCCCTCACAGACTTTCCTTACTGTATAAACTGACACAGCCTACTGGTACCATATGAACATTTTCTAGAAGAGTGTTATTTTACTTTCCTTAATATTTCACTTTCCCAGTGGCTTTGTGGAATGTTCTTTTCACATGGGTATTTTTTCTCCAGATACTATGCTTTGTTCAGAGCTAGTATTTCATTGTATCAGAGAAGGGTCACCTAGTCCAACCCTCCTGCAGTGAGCAGAGACATCTTCAACTAGATCAGGTTGCTCAGAGCCCTGTCCAGCCTGACTGTAAATGTTTCCAGGGGTGGGGCATCTAGGACCTCTCTGGGCAACCTGTTCCAGTGTTTCACCACCCTCATTGTAAACATTTCGTCTTTGTATTGTCTAAATCTGCCCTCTTTTAGTTTAAAACCATTACCCCTTGTCCTGTTGCTACAGGCCCTACTGAAAAGTGTATTCCCATCTTTGTTATGAGCCGCTTGTAAGTACTGGAAGGCTGCAGTAAGGTCTCCCTGGAGCCTTCCCTTCTCCAAGCTGAACAACCCCAACTCTCTCAGCCTGTCTTCGTAAGGGAGATGTTCTGTCCCTCTGATAATTTTTGTGGCCCTCCTCTAGACTCACTCCAGTTGGTCCATGTCCTCTTTATGTTGGGGACCCCAGAGTTGGATGCAGTACTCCAGGTGTGGTCTCAGGAGAGCAGAGCAGAGGGGGAGAATCACCTCCCTCAACCTGCTGCTAATGCTTCTTTGGAGGCCGCCCTGGATACAGCTGGCTGTCTGGGCTGTGAGTGCACACTGCCGGGTCATGTCCAGTACCCTCCAGTCCTTTTCTGCAGGGCTGCTCTCAATCCCTTCATGCCATATTTACCCTATGACAGTTATTTGGCACACAGTAGTTTTGACTGTAGCTGTGAGACGATTTTGGAGGAAATGACCAAACAGCATGTTTGCATGCTGCTAGAACATAAGCATTAGGGTCAGTTTGTTAAAATTACTTCTCAGTTTGGCCCAAGTCACTGTAAGTTAGGAGAGGAGATGAATGCATAACCACAGTGGGTATGAGATTGCAGTGCAGGAGCTATGTCAGGACTGAGCTTGTATGCATCACTGCAAGCATGCAGTGAGTGGCAAAGGAGTAGTAAGGTAGGGTAGACCACTTACTGTCTCCCTGGCTCTTCCAACTAAAGAACTAAGGGCTACCAAAAAATAAAAAAATAAACATCCCCCTCTCCTCCCTCCCCC
>NW_010126873.1:0-7246 GCF_000699245.1 Pterocles gutturalis | reverse complement strand
AAAAACACACCCCCCCCCCCCCCCCCCCCCCCCCCCACCGACGCGTGGTGGTTCCTGAAGCAGCAAACTTGAGTAGAAAAAAATAAGAACAGGACAAGCATTTGAAGATGGCTTCAAGCCAATGCCTGATGGAGAAATTTACTGTTAAACAGAAACCAAGCTTAAGACATATGGCTGTTTTTACCCTTGGCTTCTAGATAAATTGAACTGGGTTGGAGAAGGAACTCTTGCTTTGTTCCAGGGGGGTTCAAGCAACTGAATTATTCAGTGACATGATATGGCAGGGGATACAAAGTTTTCCCTCACTCTTTTTATCCAGGTAGCATAATTCGTTGCATGAGAAGGCTAGAAGAATTGCTTCGGCAGATGTGCCAGGCTGCAAAAGCCATTGGAAACACAGAGTTGGAAAATAAGTTTGCAGAGGGTATGTATTTCACTTGCACATTGTGAGAAGTAATTCTAGAAAGTAGAGTGGTGAGTGATTTGGTAATATAAGCTTCTTTCTGGTAGGAACTTCATGGTAAACAGCATCGTTGTTCTTTGTTACACAGTATGAGTTAAAGAGATAGTGTTCTGATGCATAGTGACAGTTTAACCAAGTTTGTGCCTGCAAAGGGATGTACAATGGCTTATATTTAAGTCTTGTAACACTTTCTGTACTGTAAAGTATTACATGCTTGTAACTGTACTTAGAAGTAAATAATGATTGTGTCAGTTATGACTGCTAGATATTAATACAGTTTTCCTTTTTAATAGGGATTACAAAAATCAAGAGAGATATTGTGTTTGCTGCAAGCCTTTACCTGTAGCAGGAGCTACATTCTAAAACCAGTACTAGACTCACATTATGGAAGAAGTTCATCAGCCTCAGATGCTGCTTCTGTCTCAAGTTATCATTTCTTTTAATGGTGTGTATTTAAACCACAGTTGTTTCAACAAGGCATGTACGAACAGCAGTGTATGTAATATAACTGTTAGCCATGTTTTCAATAAAAATTTACAATTTGAATAGCTTTTTTCTTTTAAGCAAGAGCTTGAACCAACAGAACTTTAAAGTTTAGATACACAATAACTGTGGTAGATATTATTATATACAGGTGAAGTGAGCATCCAAGAGCAGCAGCAGTCCCATACAGGCATTTACTTCTATTATGTAGTTAGACTTGTGAAATTATTTTCCTTTCGGATAGCAAGACAGGTGAAGTGGATCATTCTTCATGGTTGATGATTGTGGCCAAAGTGATTTCCATTTGTTGGAGTCTCATGTAGGGTTGTATGGGAGTCTTCTTTTGGTTGAAATGGACATCCTCTCACTTTGAAGAAGTCAGACACATACACAACCTAAGTAAAGAAGTTAGTGTTAAGATTGCACTTGCACATCTTTGAAACAATGGATGAATGCTTTTGCAGAAGGTAAATGCCACAATCAAAATTAATAAAAAGTTTAACATTGAAAATTGCTAGGAAGTCTTATATAAACTTCTAGCATCTGTTCTTTCAATAGTTTTTTTTTCCAGTTACTCCTTCCCCCACTCCTCAACCACTTAGCCACTGAGGGTTTAAGGCTTGTGTACCAAGTACTCTAACTGCCTTATCAGGCACTGCTTTATTACCATCGCCACAGCTTGAACAACTCTAAATGAAAGAGCAAGATATGCTTGCTGAGCACCCCCATCACATCTATGGTTAAATTTATTCTGTAATTTATTTAGAACAAGACAGGAGAGCCTGTGGTTTAGCCAAGGAAGATGGTTTTATAGTCAGTAACTGTTATTCTCTTGAGTGTCACTCTCACTTGCATTTCTTCAAAAGCTGATTAAACCAAGTTTAAATGCTCTCCTTGGCAAGGGTCACAGCAGCTCCCTCCCCAAAACGTATCTGATCCACAGCTCCAGCAGCTGTAAGGACAGCTCTACCTATGTTATCCTTTACTGCATTCCTTTGAGCTTGCCACCTCACTTCTGTCACAGCTACTGACTACAAGCCAGGTGCCTTGACCCAGGTCTGGAGTTTGCTCCGTTCCTGCTGCCCCCTCCACCAAGACAGACTAGTATGTGTGCTGGGTACAGTGCTGCATGAAGTGCAGTAAAGGAGAAGCCTTTCGGCTCTCTTGACTGTAATGCCACCTTCTACTCATTCTGCTATTACCAAGCATCTCTAAGATGCCGTCTCACCCAATGCTCTTTATTAAACTTGTTTTCCTGATAAAAGTGGCTCTTCAATCCCTTTTGTTTCTTATTCCCTGCCCTCCTTTTCTTAGAAAAAGAGATTGTACAAAAGTGAGGGCTAGGATTACATTTTAGTCAATGTGCAGCCATTTAATAACAACAGTTTTGCAGTATGTATGGTTTCCCAGAGCTACTGCAAGATTTGTTTTGCGGAATGATTGCAACAAGTAAACAAAGCTTTGTCTTGAAGCAAACTGTACCCTTATGATTTTCATCTGAGAAAGCATTTATCTTGGAGGTGGTTCTTCCAGGTGAGCCTCAGTTCTTGGTAATGGAATTCTTCAGTATGACCTCAGTTAGTTCAGGTCTCTGAACCAGAAGTCTGTGATCTGTCCCTTCCCATTAATAAATCAACCATGGCACTCTGGTGACAGCCAGCACAACTGCTGCCACTAAGTCAGGGAGGCCTGCAGCTCTGAGTTCAGCTGATGCCCCTTTCCTTGGAATAGCTTTTCACCCATCAGTACAGCTAAGCTTCACCTGCTGGTTGTTGTGAACATCCTTTTAGCACTCAAAATGCACACAGGAAGTGGTGAAGGATCTAAACTTTCCCTCAGACTGAAAAGACAGGCTGTATAAGCTGGCAGAGGCAGACACTTTCATGCTGTCCTTGTCCTTAAAGGCTTTTTTTTTTTGCCCTGCTTACCTTGTATACAGTTCTCTGCTGCTATACTCGGATTTAGAATTTGGCTAGAAGCAAAAGGTACTGTTACATAGAGGCCTACACAGGTTTGCAGATGACAGTTTCCACTTCAGTTATTTCAAAAGCTCTTGGGTAGGGACAATTTCATGTTGTGTAACAGCTAAAGGAGCCACTTATTATTGGCCCAGAGTCTGCTTCACTTGCTGAAGTACTATTGCTACACCCAGCTCAAGGAGTTGTTTCCCCTCGCCAGCAATTTTCAAAGGATTAGGAAGAGAGGTCTGCTCTCTTCTCAACACATCCTGCAATTCTAAGGTGCTGTTTATAAAAGCACTGTTTAAAAACACACACAGACCCACCCCTCAGTAATTACTTACAGTGAGCACAGCTACCACTGCTCCCTGAATGAGTCCTGTTAAAACATCACTCCAATGATGCTTGTAATCAGAGACACGTGAGAGACCCACATAGATAGATGCAGCAATAAGACTAAATTGTAGAGTAGGACGTAGAAGTCGTGCCCAGTCTCCTTTCATTCTGGCCTGAAGGTAAAGCTAAAAGGACAAGAAAAGTTGTTATAAAATGCAGTGAATACAGAAGCAGTAACTGCATAAAGCTGTTCTGGGTCTGTTCAAAGAGTTGACTTGAAGTTCATGTTCAGAGACATGATAATGTCCATCAATGTTCGAAGTGCAGTACTCTTACAAGTATGCTAAAGCAGAGTTTGATAGTCAGCGTTGGTCTTTATGTTAAACTACATAACACCATCATATAGATACTTGCTGGTTTTGTACCAGTGTGACAAATGACTATTTTCAGGATAAAGGTATGGTAATACCAGAACCAATCAAACCAGTATTTCACTCTTACATTAACTACAGGTAAGTCTTATTAAAAAAAAAAAAAAAAAGCTGGCAACCATCCATAATCTACAGTCCTCCAAATGTAGGGAGAACTATCTATCTTGCTCTGCACAGAAAGATCATTACCATCTTTAGTAAAAGTTTATGTATAGTATACATAGAGCAAAACAGGTTCTTAATTTCTGTCACATTTAGTATTACCAACTTCTAGCACAATATTCCAGCTCTAATTAAGCATCACAACTGACATAACATCTAGGATCACATTCCTGAGTTGTCACTGGTGTCATTCACTGCACTCTATCTCTTAGTCCTTTTTAGCTGCAGATTAACCACGTCACCACTCGGTTAAGCAAGTGGAGATGTGCAGTTCCCATTCGCTCGCTCTCCCCTCAGCTCTATTTATGTTGCGTGTATGTTCTCTCAAAATTCACAGTATTTAACTCTTATTAATCTAATCTAAGACCCTGCCTTTTTCTCCTTCTCTGGTCTGTTGAGGACAGAGATCTCTTCTTTCAGCTATAAGAGAAGCTTCTCCAAGTCTACTCTACTGAATTTATTCCAGAACTTGATTCTGTCACCAAAAATGGCACCATACTCACAGTATTTACCGAGAGAAGAACAATACAGTTGTAAGTTATATTTAACATTTCAAGTACATCTTTTCAGTACCATCTAAGAACTTCAGAGTACAAATCCTTAATTGACAGTCTTGTGAAATCGTAGAAGCTACTAAAACACAGGCTTCAGGCACCAAGCACACTCAACTTCTGGCAAACCCCTCCACTGCCAACTTCAAAAGCCATAGCAACCTTTCAGAGGCATTACATTTGCCAACTAAATATGGACGTGGAGCATGCACTGTAGATGCAAAGGTGCTACTTTCCAAAGGTAAACATTTGGGGAATGTTTGGTTGGTTTCTCTGAGTAACTTACATCATAATTTTGGCATACTGACTTTTTCAGCTATAAATGGAGCATCAAAAAGATCAACCCTATCCATAAGCTGTTTTCTTTAATAGCAATGTCAGGGTGAAACTGGATTCTGAACAAGCTACAGTTCAGTTGAACTGCAAAATAAAACTTTTCCCCCCCAAGTGGTGGGTACTGCATATTTCTGGGGACCTTAATTCCACCACTAGGGAAAACATTCTTCAGTCATTTCAAAAATTAGCTGTCACAGTTCTTTTAACAAAAGGTGTTTTAATGGTCTTACATTAACACTACTTCTGGATTTACCAACAGCAGGCCAGAACCCTACCTGAGTGACAAACAGGGCAGAGGTGGGGGTCCAAGGAGCACATGCTGATAGCCTGAAAAGAGCTGGCTGATGATTCAATACCCCTATTCCCACTAAATTCTATTTTATTACAGCAAGGTATTTTTAGCTGTCTTAAGTTTTTTCCATGTAAGCATTTCTGGTAGTTGGCAAAGATGAACAGTCGTATTAGAAAGAAAAAGGGTTATGCAACTGCAGGTAGATGGAAAAAAACAGGCTTACTTCTAAATAGAGGATGAAAATGAGACAAGGCCACAGAAAAAGCAAACTTGGAAAGATGCCAGCTCACAACATCACATGATCAATAAATAATCTGTGAATCTCCCTTATGCAGCATGTGTTCAGATTTTCTTTCTGCTTGACTGACAAAGCATCAAACAAGAAACTTGGATTTAACATCTGCGTGAAGACTTAGTTTCCGTACTAAGAGAGTAATCTCCAGTCATGGGGAAGATCTGGAGCTGCTTTAGCACCTACTGAACACATGCAGTTGGCTACAGGCTTCATCAGTTCTAGGTGCTTCTTCACAACACCATCTCCAGTAGCTGCACAGGAAATCCCCAAAGCCTTCTTGCACCTTCTACCAGCAGATGGGTTTATATTGTTCTAAAACAAGGTGTGACAAGGGTGAAAAATGATACCACAGAAAAGTGTCAGCGTGACTGATCGCTGCTGTGTTTAGTGTCAGAAGAAGCAGCTGTTCTTCTGGTTACAATTGGGGTTTTTTCCGGTTTTTGTTTTGTTTTAATTGAGAGTAATTGCTTATTAACCAGCTGCTGCAATGGCAAATTCCATGTTATTTTTAAGCAGGTAACTTCAAACTGACACTGCTTTTAATAGGCTCAGGCAGTCCTGCTCCCCCACAAAAGATTCTTCCTACTACCACAAGGTACCCGTAGAAAGACACAGCAACATGGCTGCACAGACACAGGCCAGCAGCCAAAGAGAGGAAGGAGCTTCTGCCTTGTAAGTCCAGTAAATATAAGCCAAGGTTGATACCAGAAGTATGCCCAAGAATCCTTTACATAATATTGGTCCCTGATTAGCACTGTATGCACGTCATAGAGGTGCTGCACTGCGTTAACGCTTACTGCGGGTTTGACCCTCTTCACTAACAGAGGGCAATGGCTTCAGAGTGTTTGCAGAACCCCTCCCGCTATGCACAGCATGCCTCCGGTTCTGTCGCTCCTCCTTGCAGTCATTTACAGCACAGGCACAAAGAAGGGAAACAGAAGCACATCCCTGCCTGTCTCCCCACCCAGCCCTCATTACTAGAAATGAATAAACTTTTCAACTAAAACTTGTACAGAAGCAGCAGGAACTTTAGAAAACACCATCTGGTTAATACTACTGTAATGCCCCTTACCAGCATTTCACTTGTTGCCAAGAAAGCCATTTGTGAGGCTATGAACACAGGAGGAGCATCCAGAGCTGTTCTGGCAGGAACAAGCTGCTATCAGTGACAGCTATTTGACCATGCTAGCTTCCCTGCTATCCTGTTTCTGAGCATCTGTCTGATTTTTCAGTAATAACATTCAGCTATGATCTATCTCTCTTCACTCCTCCATCCTGACGATTCTCACGTTTGTTTTGCTTGTTCTCCTTAAAGTGCCCAAATGGATTTCATAGAAATTTTCTTACAATGAGATTAAATAATCTCCAAGGTATTTTTTTCCCCCTACTAGCTAATGCTTACTGTATAATGAAAATATGTTCTCTACACCACACACATCCTGAATACAAGTTTCTTCTTAATCTATGGTCTAGGACTTTATTTCTAAAAATACACACAGCAATGAAGAGAAACTCACAGCCACTTAGTGGCTTCTGGTAAGAAGCCACAGATATGAATGGAAGGGTCTCTGCAACTGGAGAATTATTTGCTACTCTTCACATTTCTAGCATAGCGTTCAAGTATTTGCTCTTGCACCAAAACAGTATTAATATAAATATGCACACGCCTGCCTACCTGATCTTTAAGTACAGTGGCTTTTGCTTCCTAGATAGACTTTTGGAGGTGTAATCATGCAGCTTCACAAGAAAATTTCTTTCACAACAGCTAACATCTCACATCCCTACCTTAAGGGCACAAAATTTTTATAGATTACCAAAACCTACTTACTCCACTAACCAAGGTTGTATTTCAGATATTTAGTTTCAATACATAAAACTCCTCAGTCATTTTTCATTCAATACCTTCTTAGCTTCCCAGCCTGTATTTGTGCTTGGGATT
>NW_010126872.1:0-753 GCF_000699245.1 Pterocles gutturalis | reverse complement strand
GCCCACCTCTTCATGAATATGTATGGACACGAGGGATAAAAACGGTAAGCAGGAAATGTAGCGTGCGCGTGTCTTGGTAGAGCAGAGGCTCTGCCGCATGTGCCCAGCGCTGTTTGCTTGCCTTTTATTCGCTCAATAAATTGGAAATTTTATTTGAAATCTTGCTGTCCCTAGACTAAAATCCCCTGGATGATCAGTGTACATAATTGCTATGGCTGTGTTTTAGACAGCAATCAGAACAGTCTGCAGCCAATCAAGCAATTTCTCTCTCTTTCCATTTTTATTAATATCAATTGAGAAATGAGTCAACAATAAATTAAAGTATGAGAAAAAATGATGAATTTACCATTTGCTTTACACACTCTCCTTTCTAAAGTCAATAGATTTACACCAGACATGAAATTGGGCCATCTTGTATTTCAGAAATCACTTTGATGAATAGAGAAGGCATGAAATGTGTTTAATTCCTTTCTTTTTTCAGACATCTTTGTGGGACTTTTCTTTTTTAACATAAATGTAGGTAACTTATGCATCTAATTAAACTCTTCTTTCATGGTGCAAAAATTTATCCCTAAAGCAAAATACGCTTAATGCTGACAGCACTGAAATTGTTTTTTTCCCCCTTCTTATTTATATCTTCTGAATGTGTGATAAAAAAATCCCAAACCAAAGAACATACTAAATTTTGTTTTTGTGATATTTAATATTGGCGGGGTGGTATCCCTTTAAACACCATTAAGTAATAGATCAGAA
>NW_010126871.1:0-1645 GCF_000699245.1 Pterocles gutturalis | reverse complement strand
TATCCCCTCCCATTCATTGCCATGACAAGCCCGGGCCTCTCAGAAGGGCAGGGACAAGGGTCATGTGACAGGGACAGGGTGGCCACAGGGACACTGCCCGTGAGCATCATTTAGGTTTCATTTTCTCAGCAGGGGGGGCACAGATGGGGCACTTAGCCCAGAGACCGCCCCCCATAGGTACCACTGGTGCGGGCATGTACCCCCAGTGCAGGGCCAGCTTTGGCAGGAGTCCACTGCATCCCCCTTCCCATGGTCACCATGTCCCCAAGCCCCTCACACCCACTTCCAGCAGAGGTGTCCCTACACTGCCCTTGGGTGCACAAGGCGCACACGGACGTTGCACAAACACGCCAGGGCACACTCATGAACACCACACATATGGCCCATGTCACATGGTGGGTGGGCACGGGGAGGGCTGGGGGACACCCCTGTAACAGCTGACACCAGTGCAAAGCCCCACTGCCACTGCACCCGGAACACACAGATGCGCTGGGGGCACACACACGCATGCATGCGCCCCACCAGCAGGCACGTGCCCACACCCTCACCCATGCAGTGACACGCACCCCACGGCTGCATCCCAGGGACCTGCTGTGCACCCACCCTCATGCCAGCTGCAGTTTGCTCTCACCCCTGTGTACTCCTGAACATACACGCATGAGCACGCGTGTGCGTTACACACCCCCATGAGTCTCTGCTCTCAACCCACATCAGGGACACACAGACACAGGGATGGACATGGGACCACACAGCCACTGCCCCACACCCCACCAGTGCCACCCACCCACCCGCAGTCCTGAGCACCCACCCACACCCCCGGCAGCTCACAGTCCTGCACCCCCGGCATGCGCTGGGGTCCCCAAGCAGCCAGGGGCCTCTCTCTCCTCCAGGCTGGGTCCCTGCCCTGGCACATACTGGCATGTCACCACCCTGCAGTGACACTCCCCCAGCACTGCCTGGCAGTGGCTTTGGCACCCACTTTGCTGGCACAGTGCAGCCAGAGCAGCCCCTGCCACCCTGCTGGGCATGGGGAAGCATCCCAAAGGTTAAGGGACTGAGCGTGGCGCAGTGGGAGCCCCATGCCCCCCGTCAGCCTCTCCCCTCCCTGCTTCAGTTTCCCCGGCACAGGCAGCAGAGCAGGACAGGTCCCCACATCAGGTGCTGCGTGGGCACAGCGATCCCCTGTGCTGGGCAATCCTTTGGCACAGGGAACCCACACACATCAGGTGCTGATGGGCACAGGGATGCCCCATGCCAGGTGCTGATGGGGACAGGGGTCCCTCGTGCTGGGCACATTTTTGGGCACAGGGATCCCACACAGACTGAGCACTTTACGGGCATGGACCTCCCCAGTGCCAGCTGCTTATGGGCACAGGGATCCCCTGCGCTGGGCCCTTTATGGGCACAGGGCTCTCCTGTGTGGGTGCTTTATGGGCACAGAGGTCCCCCCATTCTGGGTGCTGTAAGGACACAGGGACCCCCCCCACTTCCATGAAGCCACCCCCCACACTCCCTATCCCTCTGTAAGGGCACAGGGATCCCAGCAGATCCCTTTGCGTGAAACAATGCACAGTAGATCCCAGCAGATCCCCTCCAGCCAAGCACTGCAGGGGCCCGCGGGTGCACGTGATAGGGTGGGGGGGTC
>NW_010126870.1:0-13356 GCF_000699245.1 Pterocles gutturalis | reverse complement strand
GGACAGAGCTGCCCCTGGCCCCTGAGGGACCGTTCCCTCGGGGACAGAGCTGCCCCTGGCCCCTCAGGGATTGTCCCCTCACGGACAGAGCTGCCCCTGGCCCCTCAGGGACCGTTCCCTCGGGGACAGAGCTGCCCCTGGCCCCTGGGAGACCGTTCCCTCGGGGACAGAGCTGCCCCTGGCCCCTGGGAGACCGTTCCCTCGGGGACAGAGCTGCCCCTGGCCCCTCAGGGACCGTTCCCTCGGGGACAGTCTCCCCCTGGTCCCTCAGGGACAGGCCCCTGGGCTCAAGCTGCGCCTTCCAGGTGGTTGTGGTCCCTCCCCACCCCATCACTCTTCTCCCCATCCCCTTCTGGGGGGTGCAGGGTTGCCCACCCCTCACCCTGGATCACACACACCCACCAAGCTCTCCCCCTCCATGAGGTAAAGATGCTCCCCACTCTCTTTGTGACCCATCTCTCCGTTTCCACCCCATTCGCAGGGTCTGCCCTTTGCCCGCTGGAAGGGGGAGGGTGGGTTGTTGGATGATGGGGTGGTGCTGACTGAGGTGGGAATGCTTCGTTTGCTTTGTCTGTTTTATTTGAGGAGCTCACACTTGTATTTCCCTGTTATAACTGCCTGACTGTAGTGCTGGAGACTGAGATTTAAATTCGGGAATTTCCGAAACGTACCTAAATTAAATACAAAAAGCACTGCATTTAGCTAAAAGTGTTTTATTCTTCACTGTCCGAGTGAAATGCTGCTTCTCTATCCTATTGTATTCCCAGTGTCTATCCTCGTGTTGTAAAATCTGTGTATGTATGTTTTCTAAGAATTAATGGTATCTGTGAGCTGTTTGAATCACTTAAGCAAAAATCTGTAAGAGCTGGCAGTCGAGGATTTAGTATTTGACTGGTGGAGTGGAGAGGGGCCTTGAATTTCCACAGGGAAGGCTGGGAGCTGTGAATTATGTTTGCATCATCAGAGGCAGGACATTCACTGTCTGAACTACTCAGATAAGCAGATAAATTAAACCAAAGCTCTGGACCATTTGTGGAGCAGTGACGCTAAGTTTTGAATGGCTGCATTTCTGTATGTAGTTGCTCGGTGACCTCTACAGAGGGCAGAGATGAACTAGTTTAGAGTTAAGACTTTTAAAAGGAAATTTTTAGTCTCTGTAGACATAAAGTCAGCGTAGGTGCCATGGTGACTGGTGCTCTATAAATAACTATGATGGGGATAACACATGCCCCAGTTGAGAGGTGCTGCTGAACTGCTGCATACCTGGGGAATGTTGCAAACAGGAATCTCCTCATTTCTCAGGCATGAAGAAAACCTACAGTAACTGCAAGAGCTTTTTAACTATTGTGTCTGTTACCCGTGGGGATGAAACAGATATTCTTGGGAGGAGATGCTAATTAAATATGAACTAGAGTGTAACTCTGAATGAAGAGAGCTGATGTGTAGCCTTTGCTTGGTTAGTGGGAACAGGGTTTGGTTTATGCTGATATTAAATAATATTTTTATTTATTGCCCTGTAGTTCACTGGAGAGATAAGATGGCTGCTCTTGAGAAACACCCGGACCTGGGGCTCCAGCAGAACAATCCCTTGGGTAAGAACAGTCCTTTCTCTGAAGCCCTTCTGCTGTCGGATCCTGTTTCAGTTTCTCTGAGTAGACATGTGGCCCTGAGAAGAGTTCTTTACCAAAAGCTTTTTATTAAAAGAACAATGTCTTATTCCTGCAAAATAAAACAATTGCATGGGTATCCAAGGGTAGAGAATCATTTGATAACAAACCTGTTTCTTGAGTGATAACTGATAAATTGGGAGGAGTTCTTAACAGTTAATGCAAAAATGTATCTTCATCAGTACGGGTGTTCTTTTTAGTTTGAGAGCGTCAGCTGGGTATAATATTACCAAACTTATCAATGGGAATATAATTTACTGCTTTTGCATTCTGACTTCCATAACAAAACTGATTTTCAATCTCCTGTTGATGTTATTGGACTTCTTTGTGCTTGCTGCCATTTCCTTTTGCAAAAGAGATTTCTTTAGCAACAGTACGGGGAGTCAAGCAAGGAGTGGTTTGGGTTTTTGTAGTGTGGATAATTAGATGTGGCTTAATTAGGTGTATTAAAAGGCTTTTCAGTCTGTTGGCTAAAACATAAATATCCCTGGCTTTTCCTCCCCAGATCCCAGCACCAGTCAGAAGAGTCATTTCTCAGAGACTGACTGGAAAACACCTATGTTGTCTGCGAAGTTCCAGAGCCGTGTCAGTCGCTGCTCGAGCGTGGCTGACAGCGGGGATGGGGGCATTGGGACATCCTGCTCAGACAGCACAGAAGGTGATGGCCAGCATGAGATCACGCAGTAACAGACACAGAGTTTGTTTTCTTAGAAGACCGATGAGCATTAAATAGCCTGGTATTACAGAACCCCAGAGTGTGAAACTTGGAGAGAGCAGAATCTGTAATGATGTTTGGAGACTATTTCAAAACCAGTGCCTCAGCGCACAGATATGCTGCCTGAAACGTAAACAAGTGATTAAGGGACTTGCTGTTTCTCTCAGCTAGTCTGGTTATCTTCTACCTGTAGTAAGCACTTTTAACTCGCTAAAAGGATCACCTTGGTGATTCACTGGTTCATGTTGACCAAAAAGTGATTTATCAGCAAGCCTGTTGTGGCATTATTTTAAGAAATAATTTATGGGTGGCTCTGGAGACTTCAGATCAGTGTGCCTTTGTGTGTGAGTCTCCTCAGTGTCAGAGCTGTGTGCTTCTCACTGAAGGATGCTGCAGCCTTGCCCTCAGCTGAGGCAGGCCTGTGAAATTACTTGTCCCAGCAATTCTTTCCACCTGTATTGTTTTCATCCATGAAAGTGACATAAACCACTATTGATTCACTGATTCTTCCTTCAGCAGTGAGAAAGTTTGTGTTGTTCTTTAAAACAATGCACTTCACGCGTTCCTGTGTTTCACAAGCTGCCTTGAGCCTTTTGAATGAGCCATAGATCTTAATAATGTGCGAGTTGAAATGAAGGCTTTTTAGAAAGTCTGGCTTGTGGAAATATTACTAGAGCACATGTTTCAGTGTCCCAACTAGCCTCTCTCAGGATAATAAAACATCTAGTTGCATGTTGAGGGCAGGGGAGATAATGATAGCCCTTTAGGAAGTTGCCCTTCTGAACGTTTGTAGCCTTGTTTGTAAGAGCAGAGGCTGAATTACGGCACTGCCAGCTGGCTGAAACGCTGACTTTCAGGTCAGTACTTTGTGCAGAAATGTTGTGATGACCCTTAGCACACTCAAGGAACTGATTGCAGCATCTGGACAGGGTGTGCTGGTCAGAGAACTCGAGTTCCTGACAGTGATACTGGGGTGTAAATTCAGGGCCTGTAAAAGGAAATGGTATTGTCTCCTCTGTTTGCCAAGGTGAGTGTGCTTGTGACCACTTGGTAGCATGGTGTTCTCTGGAGTTCCTTAGCACAGCCAAGTCATGTCCAAGAGATTTTCTCCCCCTCCTGCTCATTTTTGAGGATCTCATGCTATTATTGTGATAGTTTTCCTGCAGTTTGGTGAGGGTTTTGGTCCTATTCAAATTGTAAATTTTTATTCCTTGTTGCAACAATACTTAGAAACAGGTGGAAGGGTGACCTTGCAGTCCTAGTGCTGGATTAAAGAAACATCATGTGGGGATGGGCCTTTAGCCAAACCTATGAAGAAAACAAGGTTGTGTATCTGCGAAAAACCTGGAATTACTGTGATACACAATGTATTGGGACAAGGAGTAGGAAGAGGCACTTTGCTGTTTGCCTTTCTCAGCTCTTGCTGTTGCTGTATTGAAATTTGAGAGTTGCTAAGAATAACCCCGTATTTCCATGTAGGCAGGTTTGGTGGCTGTGTGACAGGACGGGCTCACGTTGGGGTGCGTGTGCTGAACTCTGTCTCATTTCCTGTGGCAATAAGGCGAGAGCCTCTAACCTCTAGAAAAAGCTCTTTTGCTGCAACGTCCTGGAGGAGTTGGAAGGTCAACTGCTCGGTGATCTAGTCTCCAGCTGTGTCTGAAGCTCATCATGGGCTTAGCGAAGGCTCCAGTTAGCTTTGGTTACGGTTCAGAGTCGCTGAGCTGTGGGACGGGCAGAACAGAATCAAGGTCTCAGTGTTCAGCTGAGTAAGTTTCAGCCTTTTTATTCCATTTAAAGGACTTGATTTCTAAACCTGTAGAGAGATAACCTTATTGATTTAAGATTATATTAGAGTAGTTTAAAAACAAGGGATTAAAAATGTGTACTGAACTAGAAATGTGTACTGTCCCTGTGGTTTATGGTGGTGAGAAAATCTCAGCAGCCTCCTGAAACTTGCAGGGAAGGGGAGCACAGGTGTGCCTTAGTCTTGCTGCCGCTGCTTAGGAGGACATGCTGAGGGGGAAGACAATTGGGTTTTAAAATTCTTTTGGAAAGTTCAGCAGAGGAGTGGCTGTTTGTGTCAGAATATTTTCAGGGCTGTAATTAGAACATCACTCTTCTCTCCCTAGACTTTTGCAATTCCAGTAACGGTTCATTCCAGCCCATCAAAACCCAAGTGACCATCCCAACAGCCCATGTTATGCCTTCTACCTTGGGTTCCTCGCCCTCCAAGCCATGCTCTGCAGGAGACCAGGGCTGTTCGCAGAGTGCTTCAAAAACTGCTATGCCAGGATCTGCTTCTGAACACGCAGGGCTACTGAGAAATGGAAACTTTAATGCTGGGAAGTCATCTCAGATGCCATCCAAAGAACTCTCGCGTCTCTACAGGACTTCATGGGAAAATGCTTTTGCGCAATCCTGGCATCCTGTTTCTGATCACATGAGAACAGAAGATACTTGGAAGTTTGACACCCCTGCCGTTGAGCACACCCTTAACCAGTCTCTCTTTCTGGATAGTTTGTGCACTGACCCTCTCCACAGGTTTCAAAAGTTCAATCCAAACTCTGGGGCAGCTGAGGCAGGAAAGGACCATTACAAGGTGCTGCCAGAGACCAGTAAGCAAGCGGCAGGGGCTAATGGAGTCAGTGAGCCCCAGGATGGAACGTGGCCGAGTGGGAGCAGACCGATGCCAGCGGGACTCCAGGCCAACAATTTCTTTTCAAAACCTGTTCCTCCTTTGTCTCAACCATGGATGCAGGAAGCCTGCACACTGCATCCGCATGAGAGGGTCTGCGAGCTCAGTGCTTGGAAACAGCAGCTGGAGAAAGTGCAACTGCAACTGGAGCAAATGCAGGTAGGGAGCTGCTTGCATGGCTGTGTGAGTTTGAAACCCTTCCTATCTCCTTTAATCATGAATCATCATTCCAGAGTTACAAAGCAAGGGGGAAAATGTCTCATGCTTCTCCCTGTCTTACCCTGAAAGTCTCTGAATGATCTGTTTTTACAACGTGTGATGTCACAGGTATCACTTGGCATGCTGCTGATGGAGAGCAGCCCTGTATTGTGTTACAGCACTGCAGAGAGGTGAAATATCCTGTCTGCAAGAAACTGCAAAGAAAAAGCATGTCCAGAAGTTCTTACAGTTCCTAGAATACTTGTATTCTGTATCTAGAGTTAGGAAACAGACTTTTTTTCTTAAAGATGCATAAAACTAACTGCGGCTTATTAGGTGGAAACAATTTGTTTACTACCTCCCACCAGCTGTATCCAATGGAGACAAACTTTCTAGTGAGCTAGCAGAGTGATCTAAAATTATTTGTTAATCTCCAGTTGTGCTTGGGCAAAGTTACTTGTTCTTGGACATGGCAGGGGACTGAAATAGCTACGTCCTGGCATGCAGATGAGCACACAGTGTGCAAAATAGCTCCAGCAATGTTGCAGTTACCTCTGTAGAGCACAAACCTCTCCCTCCTCATTTTGTCTCCTCTTTCAGTTACAAAATGGAGGTGCCTGCCACCATCCCTTGCCGTATTCTCCTTCGCTGCCCGTGCCTGATCCAGCCCAGTGGATCAATATCCTCAACTCCAATGAAAAATTACTCAAGGAGAAAGAGCTCCTCATTGACAGGTGAGAGTTTGATACTGACATGTGGTTTAAGACTCCAGTGCATTTCCTTTTGGAAAGGGAGGGGTTTGAAAATACCAAGGAAAGCTCATATCTCAGAGACCTTTTTACCCGATTGAGCTTTTTTTGTTGAAAGAACAACACAATGATCTTTAAGAACAGCCTATTTTTGTACAGAGTTGTCCTCCCTTCCTCTTGGAAGTAGGATGGTGATCCTGAAGGGTTCAGATAAACCCATTTTAGTTATCATTTTCTGTTTTATAAGGGATAAGGATTTCTGTTTACATCATGATTATCTGGACTGTAAAACCTATTTTCTTTTTGCTTGAGGACTTTCTGGGAGCTCTTTGAGATCTTTATTTTAAATTTGTTCTTTATGAGTTTGGGCTGGCGAACAACCTTTCTCATACCTAATGCCAGTGCTCCATAAGCTTTTCAAAGAAGTATGTCCTAATGAAAACTACCTTCAGCATTTGGACTGCAAATACCTTTTCTGTTTTCTCATTTTTGAGTCCTATGATGTCTCTTCAATTTACTCAAGCTCTGCAGCCAAGCTGGATTATCCGAAGCGTGCAAGACTTGTGTGGTTTATGTATAATCATTGCTGGGGGAGAGGCTTTGAAGTGAGGGGAGGGAAGAAGTGTTAATACCAATTGTAAAAAAAAAAAAAAAAAGGCAAAACAAAACAAAAAACCTGAGTTGCAGAGTTGTCTTTCTGTTCTGCTTGTCACTGTATGGAGCATTAGAGTTGTGGTGGCACTGTTCATGTTATATTGCTCTCTACAACCATTGAGAACAAGGTGTATGTTTGAGAACAGTGTGTTATCTGTTGGGTTTTTTCTTCAGACAAAGGCAACACATATCCCAGTTGGAGCAGAAGGTCCGGGAAAGTGAACTGCAGGTTCACAGTGCACTGCTCGGCTGTCCTGCACCCTACGGAGATGTCTACATGTTGAGAATGCAGGTAATTGGGTGCAACAGAGTGCCAGTAAGAAATATATATTGAATCCAACAGCCCTACCTCTTCTCACTAGGTGTTTTCTGGGTAGGAGGGCTACACAGAGTAAAACTGTCCTTTGTATGGGGTCCCAGTTACCTGTCATCACCAAGATCTCGGTGATTCTTGGGATTTCAAGCCCTGATGTACTACGGTTTGTTTAGAAGCTGTGCTAGTGATGCAAACGCCTGACAGCACTGACAAGTGCTATTTCGGGTACTGCCACGTATGAGATGTGCTGAGTGATGTTTGGGAATTAGGAGGGCTGAGGGACAGCCCTGAGACAACACAGCTGCTTAGTGCCAGTTTGTCACTCACTGTTAGCTCTGATGGACGGAAGTCACAGGCCATCTCTGTTTGCAGGAGCTGCAGCGGGAGAACACGTTTCTTCGAGCACAGTTCACGGAGAAGACTGAAGCCCTCAGTAAGGAAAAGATTGAGTTAGAGAGAAAACTGGCTGCCGCAGAGGTGGATGCAAAGCTGATCCGGGAGTCACTGAAGGAAACTATGCAGAAACATGCGGAGGAGCTAAAGAAACAGGAAGAAAGGGTATGATCCCATTGCTCTGGAGATGGGAAGGTGTTTTTTCTTCAAGAAGCTAAAAGTCCATGTAGTGCCTAGGTGAAAATTTTCTGTGGCAATGTGTTACTGGAGGTATATTCTGATCTCCCTGTAGAATTCTTTGGTTTATAAGCAAAAGCCCTTCCTCCTGCAGTTAGAAGTATTTCAGTACCTCTTCTTTTAATCAGAGAAGCTGTTCTGTTGCTAAGTGAGCAGAAATGCTGCTGGAGTTAGTGATGTTGTATTTTGGTGTTGTGCTGTACAAAAAGGTAAGTGAGTGGGCTTACGGAGGACTGAAGGATTATATAAACTAAACCTGTATATAACTGTCCCTGCAGGTAAAGGGGAGAGACAAACACATCAATAATCTTAAAAAGAAATGCCAGAAGGAATCTGAACAAAACAGGGAGAGACAACAGAGAATTGAGACCCTGGAACGATACCTAGCTGATCTACCAACCCTTGAGGACCACCAGAAACAGAGTCAGAAGGTAAAAAACTTCCTCTGAATTGTTATGGTAGCTCTTCACAGCTCAGGTGTCTTTCCTACAGCTGCAGGTAATCCCCTGTGCAGCTGCTCAAGTCATGGTCTGGCCTTTTTGGAGGAGGAATGTTCTAAGCTCTAGCTGAGAATTGCCACATAAAGAATAATCTGCATTGCGAATGTAGTTGAAACATGGTGTGTGTGTGTGTTGAAACCCCCGGGAGGTCTCTGGACTGTTATGATGGTCTGTGTTGCAGCTGAAGGAAGCTGAACTGAAGAGTACTGCTATGCAGGAAACAGTGCTGGCACTGGAAACAGAGCTTGGAGATGTCCGGGCTGCTTTCAGGGAGCAAGAGATGCAGCTAGAAACCCAAAAACAGAAGGAGCTAGAGCTTCTTTCCACTGTGCGCAGGTAAAAATCTGGAGGATTTGAATGAACTTAATCTTAGCAGTGAAGTAATTGCTGCACAAGAATGGTGGTGATATAGCACAGCCACTGTCCCACCTGTCAAAACCAGGTTACTGTGGATTTGTGATGATTGTGTGAGCGCTCGCCCAAGTGCTGTGTTCAAATTCTGTGTGCCAAGAGTGGAGGGTGGGAGCAGAACCACATGGCTGAAGGAAAGGGCGTTCCTGTTTGTCACCGGGGTCTGTCTGTGTCCTCGGGTTATTGCTCTCAACCATAACTCCTTTCAAAATGGATCTATGTAATCCGCAATTGTTGCGTCTCTGCAAATGTGCCAGTATCATGGGTTGGGCTGTGTCCAGGGATTCCCTCCTGCACAGCCCTGGTTCTTTGCAAGCTGGGATGCAAGCAGGGCAACCCTGACACCCGATAGGAAAATTATTTACTGCTTCATATTGTTTAGTGAGGGGGAACACCCCAATGAAGCTGATTTACCCATGGTGTTCTGCTCATTTCAGCTTGCAGGACAAGGTGCAGCAGTGCGTAAAGAACGCAGAGAGAGGACCCGCTGCGCAGGGTGGGGAGAGACAGAAAATAGAGAATGAGTCTCTGAAGAAAGAATGTGACTGTCTCAGGAAGGTAACAGGCTGTCCCAAGTGGGAATCACACATTTTTCCTTCCACTGAGTCACACCAGGCACTAAAATGAAATCAAGGACTTTTGCAGTTGTAGGCAGTCACAACTGCACTGAAGCAGCAGTTCCTGGATTTCCAAGCAGAGGGGTTTAAAGGCTGTTTTTGATGTGATAACCATGCCCTCCTACAGTAAGTAACACTGGGGAGAAGCTGCAGAATGCAGAAGGAGGGAGAGGAAAACCACAAGAATGCAACTTCTCCAGCCTGTTTTTAGCTGATACTTCTAATGGTGCCTTTTATCAAGTGCCTTTCATCAGGGAATCTAAGTCCACTACTAGCAGAGGCAGTGATTAAAGCAGGAAGTGGACAGGAAAGAGAAGGAGAGGGCATGCTGCCCTACTGAGGGAGAAATCATAGTGGTATTACTGTGTCCATGTGGCCAGTTCTGATGCCTCTGCTTTTGATTCCAGATTGTGGACAAACAGCAGAAGAAGATGGAGCAGTTGTCCTTGCAAATAAAGGTGAGAGGTGACTGCAGAGGGACCTAGAACTGGAGAATCTGCTGTGAAGTGCACTATACTTGCTACTTTCCCATGGTCTGTTCCAGAACCTGGAAGAACAGGTAGCCCAGGAAGAGGGGACAAGCCAAGCTCTGAAAGAGGAGGCGCTGAGAAGAGAAAATGCACTGCAGCAGCTCCGGACTGCTGTGAAAGAGGTCAGAGTGGGAGTGTTTTGAGTGCCTGAACGTAGCAGTTGAATGAACAATGGATTGTCTTTTAGGAAGGCCCTTAATTTGCAGTCAGCAGCACAACCTCTCCTGCTTCCTGCCAGTCAGTTGCCCTGTCAGGGCTCTGAAAGGAGCTCTTCTCTGTTCAAAAGCAGGAGGAGAAAGGCAGTTTCTGCCTCCGGAACTTCAGCTGGGGCTGTGAGTTGTGGTGGAGGAGGCTGAGCTTGCCAGCTGGGGGCAGCAAGGCGGCAAGCAGGAGTCCAAACTCGACTGCAGCCCTGGCTGAAGAGCAGGGCTGAGCCCCACTCAAGCCTAAAGGAAGCCAAGCACAGTGGCAGCCCTTGAGGGAAGGGGACGGTCAGCCTCGGGGTGAGCAGCTGGTGCAAAACCCCCTGGAAGATTTTTTATTGCATTTCACGCCTTGGCAGGGATGGTGCAGTGTCATGGGGCACTTCCTGTCTGAGCCAGGAAAGCCAAATTCTCACATGCTGTAGAACTGACACTCGCCCATCTGGTGAGAGTCTGGACGGCTTGATGTAAACCTGCTGCTCCTGCACTCAGTGCTCCTGTCATCATCGAGCAGTTGCGTTGAGTTGCTTTAAGTGTGTTAGTACCCAAGTGACACTAACCTGCTGTGTCCGTTTGTCCAGCTTTCCGTGCAGAACCAGGATCTTATTGAGAAGAAGCTGACCCTTCAGGAACGGCTCCGGCAGGCAGAGCTAACAACGCAGCCGCTGCCTGCTGAGACAGCCCACCTCGCCCAGGAGTTGCACAGCGAGCTGGCCAGTTGTCTGCAGGATTTGCAGTCTGTCTACAGCATTGTCACTCAGAGGGCTCAGGGCAAGGATCCCAACCTCTCTCTGCTCCTGGGCATTCGCTGTAAGTATGCACAGTGCTGGCAGAGCAAACCCTTCGGCTCCTGTGCTGCGGCAGAATTAAATAACTCACATATAATTTAGCATGAAAGGTTCTCATCTTTCTGGGATTCTGAACCGTCTTTGTGGTTAGGTAGCTCTAAGGATGCATGCTGCAGTAACTAAACGTTAAGTAGTACCTCTTTTGCAAACATGTGTTGGTTTTTCTGGCTCGGTTGCAAATGTGTGTGCTCCTTGGTCAGAATTGCATGTGAGGTAACTCCCTTCTCTGACTCCACAGCTGTGCAGTTCTCTGCTAGGGAGAAGGATGACTTGCTGAGCCCTGATGGACTTGCAAAGAAACTGGTGGAGGTCAAACAGCTTCATAAAGAAGTGGAGGACTTAAGGACTGCAATATCTGACAGATATGCTCAGGACATGGGAGACAACTGCATCACCCAGTAAAGAACACTCTCTAAAGTAAGACAGGAAACAAAGACTTGAAACCCTCAGGAGTCTAGAGCTCCACAACCCAAAACCTCTTCAGCACTTTACCATCCCTTCGCTCGGGTACAAGATGTGTGACTTTTCCAATCTGTGAGAAACTGGGGGGTTTGTTGCCAGAAGTGTTTAGCTGCTGACTGGCTAACTGGAATCACTCAGGGCTTCGGTGTTGGGCTTTGCAGTAGCTTTGATCTTGTGGAATGTGTTTCTGCTGTGTTTGCTGGAGCTGGTGTGGTCTCTGATGCTGGGAGATGAATTCTGAATTGCCTTCCAGGCATGTCAAATGCTGAACATGCAAATGTGGCAGTTAAAATCATCACTAAAAGGAAATGTATGCCCTGGTCTCTCTGATAAATTTTCTGTGCAGATCCTGCGTGACTAGTAAAACCAGAGGATTATCAGAGTGTTCAGGGGATATCTGTGCACTTCATAGGTAAGCAGGTGTGCCAGTTACACTGCTGCTAACAACATCAAGGTGCTACAGGCTCCTCAGATGCTGTGTGCGGAGTTCTGGCTTGGGTGCTTGTGCAGCCATTCATGCAGCAGGCCCTGCTTTCCTCAGGTAAATGCAGCCAGAGTCTTTCAGTAGCCAACAGGAGCTGGGGAATAAAGCAACACTAAAAGAAGACTCTGAAAATGCCCCCCCCCCCCAGACACTGTTACCCCAGAAGCCTTAAGCCTTTTATTCCCCCGAAATAGCACTGAGCGTGGGAATGATTGAGACTGCAGAGGAAGTAGATTGATGCTGAAGTGCCTTAATGTGCTAGAGGAACCTCCTGTCCCCACACTGCTTTGTGCCTAATGCATCTGCTGGCAGGGTGAGGAACTGCTGGTTCTTGTAGCAGCCTGTAGAGCCATCGCAAGCAGTCCTGGGGAGCCTCCAATGTCTGTAACCCCTGCCAGAGCCACAGACAGCCCGTGTGCCCCGGGGGACCCTGCTGCAGGCCACTGGGGAGACACTGCTGCTTGGTTTGCTGCTTAATAGGGATGGCAGGACAGTAGAGCTGCATCTGAGAGCCCTTCCTGATACTGTGACCGCTCAGGCTTTGTCATAGCCCTGCCCTTCATTCTCTGGGAGCTCCTTGCTCCTCTGCTAAATAATGAAATTTCTGAATAAATCAGCATGGAATGCGGTTCACTTTGTCCCAGCCCTCCTTAACCTTAGTGGCAACTTTACAGTACTGAGCACTTGCTTGTGACAACGCTGTGGTGCTGGGGGTGGAACTGTTTTGGTTTTCAGCTTGAGTTAAGAGCAAGATACTGCATCAGTTATATAGCAGGGGAAAAATACTGCTGAAACTTTGTCCATTTGGTTGTTCCTGGTTCATGTTTGGGCTGTGAACTCTAGGTTTGGGAGAAATGCTTTTGTTATTCTTTTGTGTTAAAATTGAAGACCAAATCTGTTTTGTTCTTACTGTTTGGCCACCACAGGTGATGGTGGCTGCAACTATGGTTAGTTTGCTGTCCCCAGCTACCCCCTGCACAGCACAGGGAGAGCACAGCAGTGTCTGCCGTGCAGCCAGCTGTCTACCCTGCCTTTCCTCCATCTGGTGTATGGCATTTTGGGCTGTTTCTGTTCCCAGGCTGCTGATGCCATTTACTGAGCTAAATGTGGGCCAAGGCTCGCTTGTCCTGGCTGCTGGGAGCTCTGTAGGTGCAGGGGTGCAGAGCAGCACTGGCTGTGAAGGCTGCTCCCTCCTGCTGGTCAGCAGGGTACTGCTTAGCACCCTCCCCTTTCCCTGTGTTCCCTTTGGGGGGCAAGATCTAGTTCCCAGGTGCTGTGTGGGGACACGTTTGCCCTCTGCCCCTGCAGAGCTGGCTGTGAAACGAGGTCGCGGCTGAAACCATCTCAGCTGATGCTTGGAGCATGGTCCCTGGGCTGCCCAGGCTCCGTGTTCCTCTCTGTGGGGACATGTCCCCTTGTCATCCTGCAAAACTCGACCCTGCAGGTGATGCCCTCTGCCGTACGTGACTGCAGCCCTCCATGCAGGGGAGATCTTGGACCTTTCCTTACAGAGACAGGGGCAGCAGGGCCATGTTCCCACCCTGCCCCCCATTATCGCCCTGTCCCCCCCGTTCTGCGTGTCCCCCCGTCGCGTTGGGCTCAGTGTGTTTATACCGGCCGTTGTCTCGCCCCCTTGGTTTGTACCGAGTATTTTTGAGTATAAAATAAAGCTGTTCT
>NW_010126869.1:0-467 GCF_000699245.1 Pterocles gutturalis | reverse complement strand
GGCACACAGCAAACTCACTGCCCTCGACTGCCAGGGACCTGCTTGGAAGAGCCCCATGGGATAAAGCCCTGGAGGGAAGAGGGGCCCAAGAAAGCTGGCTAATATTCAAGGATCACTTCCTCCAAGCTCTGGGGCAATGCATCCCAACAAAGAAGAAGGCAGGCAAAAATGCCAGGAGGCCTGCATGGATGAACAAGGAACTCCTGGACAAACTCAAACAAAAAAAGGAAGCATACAGAGGGTGAAAGCAAGGACAGGTAGCCTGGGGGGAATACAGAGAAATTGTCTCTGGAGCCAGAAATCTGATTAGGAAAGCTAAAGCCCTGATAGAATTAAATCTGTCCAGGGATATCAAGGGGAACAAGAAGAGCTTCTGTAGGTATGCTGGTGATAAAAGGAAAACTAGGGAAAGCGTGGGCTCTCTCCAGAAAGAAACCAGAGACCTGATTACCCAGGATATGGAGAAG
>NW_010126868.1:0-1121 GCF_000699245.1 Pterocles gutturalis | reverse complement strand
AGCAACAGCAGCCTCCAAAAATGTCACCCCACACCAGCACCACCCAAAGACCCCTGCAAAGCCCTGAAATCTGCCTTGCTTCTCTTTTTTTATTTTATTTTTTTTTCCCTGATTAGGACAGTAAAGTTGTTTGGAACAGTCTGGCTGCAAACAGGGAGGAAAAAATAGTGTTTAAAGTGAAGGAAAAAGGACTAAGGAGGGAAAATGGGTGGCGAGGGGTTGGTGAAGTGACATGAGGGGCTCAGCGGGTCAGGGTGCAGGTTGGGTGCCTGGGGACAGCTGGTGCTGCGGGGTCAGCTGGGGCCACGCGAGCTTCCTCGGCCACAGGCACACAGCTGCCAGCAGCCTCCAAAACTCCCGAAAGGCTTTTGTCCCATTTCTTTTTTTCCTTTTTTAGTTGGTTTGTTGGGTTTTTGTTGTGGGGGTTTTTTTGTATGCGCTGCCGTTGCTGGAGAAGGAGCGGTCTGATAATGTTTTGAGCTCTAGGATAGAAAATAACCAGGAGTCTCGATTCCTTCATTTTCACCGGTGTTTCCCTTTAAGCCCTGGGAACTGCATGTCCTCGGCTTGTCCCTGCGCCTGGCATTGCTGAAATCCCGACTGTCCGGGTCCAGCTGCTCCGCAAACACACAGACAGCAAGCAGCTCTTAGCAGCTGGGGCAGCAAAACTGTCACTTTGGGGTGACAGTTGCTGGAGGAGGGACAGTAGGTGGGGAGGAGAGCCCCGATCCTGCAGGATTTCCTTTGCCCTTCTCTCCGAGGCGGCAATAACGCTGCCAGGACACTGCCAGGCAGGTTTGCATTTCGAAGTACGTTTAAATCTTATTACCAACGTGGATCTGTCCTGACCTGGTTATAAGCACCGATGCTGTGGTTTAGGTTTGCTGCTGCCGGGAGGGATGCTGAACGAGGGCTGGAGTATTTCCAAACAGCCATGAGTTTGATTGAATTTATAAAATTGTAGCTGTTGGAAATATTGTGAGTTTTTTAAGCCTGGGCTGGAATTATAAACGAGAGGCAGGAACAGGGAGTAGGGACAAGAAAAATCTCTGAGGTAGGGGGGAAACCAACAGCTTTGATTTTTTTGAAGCTGAAATTTAACAGTCCTGGGGGTTGACGGG
>NW_010126867.1:0-497 GCF_000699245.1 Pterocles gutturalis | reverse complement strand
GCGGGGACCCGGGAAATAAAGTATTTAAGATAGTAAAGCCTGAGGTATTTGCTCTACAGAAGGTTTCGCCATACGCACCGCATCAGTTGTGTATTAGCAGTGACCGTGATGTTTGTAAGGACAGGCATCAGTGAGCTGACACTGGTTTGACTCTGCTTAGGAAGGAGAGGAACTACAAAGATGCCCCCCAAAAACAACATCCTTTTTTTTTTTTTTCCTTAAACATGCCATGTTTGTAGGGCCTTAGCTTTCTACTGCCAGACTGGCAAAGCTTCCCAGGCTCTATTCGCCTATAGTCACCAAAAGTCTCCAATGGTTGCCGGGATGGTGAGTTATTTTTGGGCTTCCAGCACTCCGTTCCTCCATTATTTTCATCAGATCCTGAACTCGCCTCAGTTAAACGCTCACAAGAGTTGCTTAATGTTTGCAGCTGGAAGTCATGCCTCAGACAACGAGTTTGCAGAAGCTATTTTTTTTTTTTTATACTAGTAAAGAAA
>NW_010126866.1:0-16544 GCF_000699245.1 Pterocles gutturalis | reverse complement strand
TGCTCCCACCCCCCGCTTCCACCTGGCACGGCACCCGGGTGGTGCAGATTTAACGTGGAAAGGTGCCAGGCAGGGTTTATGGGTAAAAATCCTGTGCAAGCATTTGCACCTTATTTGCTGGCCCAACCGCTGCAGGACTTCTCTGCTATCAAGTTTTAAATACAGACAAGCAACAAAGTCCCACAAAGTACCTAAGGCTAATATAGAAAAAGAAATGGCTATGTCATGAAATAGATTCTAATTTATATGTAAAGAGCTAACTAACATTTGGGAAAGTATTGATGAGACTCCCCTGTGAGATATGCTTGGGATCAGATCTGTGGTCGTTTGCTTTTTCAACACCTCTATCAGTAAGAATGTACAATAAGAACGTCTGTCAGTAGTAGTGTAGAATAAGAATGTCTGTAATAACGTAGAGATGATCAGAGGTCTGGAGGAGATGGCATTTCATATGTTAGAAACCACAGGGTAAGGAAAAAGCACCGTTAAAATGTCAAGCCTGCTGGTAGGACTCAAGAACATTCACCAGAGCCCTTGGCAAAGGTCAGATGTCTTACTAAAATAAGCTCAAGTCGATGTATGTAAAGAAAGGGACCTGGAAGTGAATGAAATTATTACAGTAGATGTAAAACAATTTCCTTGAATTTCATTAGTATTTTATAACTTTCTGTCTGAGAAACCCTATACTGTCTCAGTCTCTCCTCAGTTGCTCATGCAGTATAGCCTCACCGTGCTTATTTTTAACATCACATTAATTTCTGTAATAGATTATGATCTCACCACAGGGAGATGAAGTAGAAAGTTTCTCATAGAACATGAGTAGGAAAGACCAAAAAAAGTATTAGCTTAAAAACTACATTTTTATTTCAAGTTTGTTTTTACAGAAGGACTTCCCTGCTGATTTTCTAGGCTTTACGGAGTCTTCATTAAAAATATCTCGGGTCATTTTGGCTTGGTCTAGCTGATGGCAGAAGTCTTTCGTACCCTCTTGAGTGGAGGGTTTGTGTGGAATCTTCTGAAATTTGGGATATCCTAGGTCTCTGTGGGATGATTCTCTGTTAATATGTTGCTATAAAAAGGGGAAAACACTTTCAGTTGTTTGTACATTTTTCTCCGATGAAGTGTTGGTATTTGCATAAGTTTAGTCTTTTGATGTCATAGGTTGCACGTTTTTCTTTAATGATGCAGCAAAACGCATGTCTCCTTGAGAGCAGACATGCATTTTTGTGGCTTGAAAGAGCAATTGTTTACTTGACTGAGAAGCGGTGCACAGTGCAGTGTATACACAGCGCAGTTACTACAGGCAGTGGTACAAGATGTCACAGTAGCAACGCTGAGTTCAGCATCATTAATGAGTAGTTAAACAGTCAAGTTAATACAGTTTAATTCTAAACCTTTAATTAGAAGCCAGAAAACCAAAGTTATGTTTGCACTTTTGCTGTGAAATGGCTGCAGTTACAAAATGTAAAATTTATGAATCTACCTTGAACAACTTCTTACTGAAGCTGCTATAAAGATTGCTCTGTTAATAATGAGTTTCTGCTAAAAATAAATAAATGAATGAAGTATCACTGGATCTGTCTTTGAATATATTTTCTCTTTGCTGTTGTCTTTTTTTATACAGTGGGTTAGTATAGATTCCTCATCATATATAATTGAACCTGCTGGTTTATTCTCTCCTTTCCCTTTTCTCTGGAAATCTCTCTCTAAAACTGTTTTGCTCAGTTGAGGCATTCCATGGGTGAAATCTTAGTTCTTTCTGGAGTGATGGTCACGTAAGGAAGTATATCTAGGATGAATCTAAGTCAGTTGTATGGAACATTTTCAACAATGTCAACTTCCTGCAATAATTTGTATACAGTTTGAAAGAGATTTTGTCACTGGAACAACTTTGATGAGAGAAAAATGTGTTTTCCTGTGTAATGTTTCCTATTTGTTCAGTTTTGAATATCAGCTTTGTGTGGCTGTACTGTAAAATAAGTGCAAACCCCTTCTGTAATGCAGGGAGCAACTTCTGCTCGTTTGTTTTGTTTTTCAAAACAGTTATCAGGTGTGCTTACAGGAGGCTTCTGCCAGGCCCTTTCACTCCTGTCTTCCCCTGCTTTTTGTTAAGAGTTTAGTTTCCGCTAAAGATCATTTCTATCATCAGATACACAGACACTAATATATATTAATGTTTTCAATCTCAGCACGTATATGTTTTTAAAAAATTCAAGAGGAAAAGAAGAATAAAATGACACATTGCTTTCCTTGGATTACCTTTTGGATGTGGTTTTCTCTGCAGCAATTTTTTAACTCAGAAATTACTAGGACCCAGAATATATTTACAAAATATAAGGTCTGGGGAACAATAGCAATCAAGACGGTTTCTGCCGTAAGTTAAATGTAAAAGTTACATAAACAGACACTGGGCACTTTATAATTCAGTTACTAGGCTGGTAAAATATATTTTTTATTACTGGAAAACTAAACAGGTAGAGCAAAAGAATGAGTAATCCTGTGGCACAGTCAAAAGATATTTTAAATGATTTGGTACCAGCTCTGTAGAAGCACTTGTCATTAGTCAAAGTAATGTTGATCTTCAGTTACATTCAAAGCAATAAGCAAAGGTTTGCATGACTTAAATGTAAATGATGGGAAACAATTTAAGACTTGAAAGAGAATATTTGAAATAGTAATAAGGCAGAATGAATGCAGACTGTATGCTGAACATAATCAGGAAATTCTTTATTTAAATCTTTTGTAGAATTCATTGGAGTACTGAGGGACTATTATCAGGCTTCCTCTGTAAGGTTTTTGCATACATATGATATTTACAAAGTAGTTGAAAAAAACAAGCATTCTAAATTCCTGACTCTTTGTTGTGGGTATATGCTCATTTCACAGCTTTTCTTGTAGGGGTTAACATCGACTAGAAGGTTTCTGGTAGTGCTAGGTAACTGCAGGATTGGTGAGATTTAGTTTTTCCCTTTACCTCATTTACTTCTGATAGTGCAAAAATCTGTAGGGCACGGTAAGGATTATGCAATGCATTTTGATGTGGATTAGCACCCACAAATCTTTTTAGGGCTCTCCATTAGTAGAATTGCATGAGCTCTTCTGGTTCAGATCCATTGCATCCTCAGCAGGGAAAGGGTTAGACTGTCTGCTGCATAGCCATGGCTAGGCTAACTGAAAAATTTATTTTCCAATGTTTTCCCAGAAATCTGCATTTCCAAGTAAATGCAATCCTTTGTAGAAAACATCTGTTTGAACATAGATTTGTTAATTGACCAAATAATTGAAAAAGAATGCTCTCCACTTTCTAGACATTTATTTTTACTGTTTTGGTTGGATTCTGGGGGTTTTTAAAGTCTTTTAGAACGTAAGCACTAGAATATTGTGGTTTATGTTTGGAATGTGTCTATAGGAAGATTCTTGTAATTGCTGTAGATTAGTATCCATTTTTATATAGCAAAATTTTAAGCACTAGAGTGCTCTGAACAGTGTCCAAAGATCAGCTTGTTAAATAAGAAATAAGGGGAAGATACTGGCATTATTTTGATAGATCCCATTTAGATGTAGATAAATTATGAAATATCTTAAGGTTTGTGGACTGAGAGTTTGTGAGAAACCTTTTTTTTTAAGAAAGTGAAGCTATATTCTGAAAAAAAGAATTTAAAATTGAAAGTTTTACTTTAAAATTTGAAGGTTTTTAGATTATACATAGTATATTTGAATTTCATATAGAGCTTTTAATTGTTTATTCAATTGTAAAAACAACTAGAGATCCAAGTATCATCATCCTTACAGACCTGACAGATGTACTTCTATATGTCTTTATGTTCTGTTTGATATATAGATAAATATCGACAATTTCCTATGCTAAATGTAATTCTTGAAAACTCAGTTTTGAGTCATGATTTATTCTTTTGTGTTATATATCTGACAAAAGAGATTGTCTAAATGCTGGTTGATTTTACTGATGAGATACAAGCCACATAGAGAAAATCACCTCACTCTTACGTAGTTGTGTTGAGTTCGCAAAACTAACGAGCAATGTCTATTTTAAGCATAAGTGAGTAAACATGTTGATCTTTTAGTAAGTACTCACATGTTTTTCTTAGTCACTTTTCTGACATCCATTATATTTTTTATGTAGAAATGTCATTAGAATGTAAAGTTCAAACACGGCTTTTCAATACGCTTAGATTTTACAACACACTAAAATCTAATGAGTATTTATCAGAACTCTCCTATGCCTGGTATCCCCACAACCCAAATTGTCTTCACCTACTACAGTGTTCCCACCAGGTATGCAGAAGTGAACAAATTTAATATAACTAAGACTTATCTACTATTATTTTTGTCTTCTTTAGAAAATATAATAAAAAATAAAATACTCTTTTATTTTTGCTTCTTACCTGAAACAACCACTCCTTTACAATTCTCTTCAAAATCTCAAAGGCACAGATTCTTCATATAACAAAAATATCTTTCACTGAGGCTCCATCTCATTTTCTTCAGCGACAAAGTTGACCCTCTGTCTAATATATTTAAAAACCAAGCAAATTGGACAACTGAAAGCCAAACTAAGAGAGATGCTTTTTTTCCCATCAGTATTGAGGCTGTATGCTGTGTGCTGCTGCACTTCTTCTCTATTGGTGTATGTCTGACGTTAATTTGCATCATTATTTGAACGTGAAGGTGGATGTTTCCTTCATGCAAGTACTGTTAAATTGGAGAAGAAAAAAGACATTGCAGATGGTGCCCCTTCAGTCAATGGCAGCTATGGATGCCCAGCACTCCTGAGAGAAACAACCCATTCAAATTAAGCAGATTGGGTTTAATAATTCCATTTACTGAAGTGAAAATCGGAAGACCAGGAATTAAGTAATATTTGTCTATAAGGTACATGCAGCCAAGATCTAGAGCAAAACCAGCTTTGTCAGGTTGTGATCGGAGCAGATAGTAGCTCCAATGCTTGAAATTTTAGGACTATCATACCATACAAATATGGGGGTTTCTTAAAGATAAGGTATGTTGCTATTCTTAACATTTTAGAGAAATGCTATGCTAATGGAATTCAGACAAAGTATCTGTCTTCTATGGTTTCTAGGCTGAGCAAACGTAAAAGCAGTATAAAAACAAGCCGATGTCACTCCAAGCATATACTGGGCAATTCTACTTCCAGGCATGATTTAATTCTCAACAGTGACGTGACAGTCTTGCTCAACATTTCTGTAGCATTCGAAAGGAGATCCAGTAACTTCTGTGATGATTCATGCCTGAATATTTTGTACACTTACTAATTATTCCAACCAGCTCAGCTAAAAAAGAGAGAGAGAGAGGACACACAAACGGGATGGTAGTTTCTTGTGCAGGCTTGCTTATTAGCATCCCATTAAGAGAGGCAGTTGGTTACTTGTGCAACCTCAGCTCTGCTTGCACAGGTGTCACCAAGGGCATCACTTTTAAAGAACAGGATTATACAACTGTAATGAGGACACTGTTTGGCAGGGAGAACTTTGGGTACAGGAAGTGAGACATGGGCAAGAAACAATGCTGGGGAGCCAGGACTGGGTTTGTGTGCTTGGTAATTCTGGAGGGGGGTGGGAAGGGAGGGAACAGAAACCCCCCCCCCCCCTCCAAAAAAAAAAAAGCCCACTCCAAACTCTCTACATAACTGCAAAAAGCATATCTAGTGTCAGAACCAAGGCACAACAAATACAGCTTTTTATCATACTGTTTTTACAGTAATTTTTCAGAGCAAAGCTATACTTTGAACCACACCTTCAGTGTTTATGCAACAGCTTATTTTGCTACTTAGTTATAAATGTTAGATTCCTAAATTACTTTAAATTACTTAAGGCTGAACACAAATACTTTTAGGGTTTATTAATGAAAATAGAACAGGTTAATCCACCAATTTAAGAATCCTTCAAATCACCAACAGAAATTGTAACTTTTGTTTATATATATAAAAAATACACATACATGCAATATGTATAAACCAGAACATGATGTAATAATAAATTAAATATTAAAGCTAGGCTAAATGGAATCTCAGACAGATTGCAGTTTCTCATGACAAGCAATTATTTAAATAACTATTTCATGCTGTTAGGTTACTCCTTCACTGAAGATGTCACAGTATTCTCCTAACTCCCCACATCTGCTTTACTTCAAAACCTTTGAGAATAAATTTAAATAGTCACCAGCCCAGCATAAGTAAGATGTATGCTGACTTTTCAAGCTTTGCTTGTTTCCTGAGGGAAATACCACAGTTCTCAATTCCTGGTAAGCAAGACAGCCACGTTCATTTTTAGAACAACCAGTTCTGCATCTGCCTTTATCTACTTTTGTATGTTACAGAGAGGACACTTGTCTGGGTTGCTTGTAAAAGATGGTACCAAACATAACCAGTAGGATTACAACTGCTATCTAAACACGAAAATATGGGTTGATACAACTAAAATTTAGTTGCTTGATGCTACACATTAGTTGCTGTGTTCCTTATAATTTGTTATCGATAAGTAAAGTAATTTCTGGAGTATAACCCAAAAAAGGAAGAATGTGGCTTGCTAACTGTAATATATTGTTATTGTTAAAACATGTGCACCTTTTCCTCACACACACAGAAAGAAAAAAAAACACACCTAGGAGAAAAAAATGGAACTTTCATGCTGGGTGAGGAAAAGCAGTAAGAACAATCTTTATTTCAAATTAGCTGTGTGAGGGTTGTACTTTTTCATTTTTGTCAGGTTTAAAGGAGGGGCATCCAGAAAGGCTACTAGGAGACATTTTGTAAAACATTACCCCAGAAAGTATTTGGGTCAAGAAAAAAGTTGTAAGAAGGCATTGTTTGTAAACTGCTAGTATATTACAAATAGTAACCAATACATTTATCAGTTTGTATAGGTAAACTTAAATTGATCTAAGCTTTTCTTAGAAGTAATTTTTTTACTTGCTGGCTCTGTTTTTTTGGCAACTTAATATAAGGTTAAAGGGCAAACTAAACAAAACTCTTAGATCTGCCCTTGACTGTGCTGGGTTAAGACAAGAAATTGTGAGAGTTTTGCTTGGAGAATTTGTAAAAAATCCAGAGGCTTTTAACTTGAAATCATTCCCTTGATAATAATAAAAGTTTAGAGCCCAACATACAGCCTGGAAGGTAATGCCGGTGGCTGCCCCAGCCACTCTGATGCCAGCCCATGACTGGCACGGTGCTAAATCTGTACAAGGGCAGGATTTGGGGGGAGGCAGTGCGGGCTGCCAGGTGCCCCGGCAGCGAGCCTGAGGGTGCCACACCGCCATTCCTGCTTTTTTAGCTGCTCTCCACCCCAAGCCTGGCAGCTGGCCGAAACCCAGGACGGAGAACTCTGGTTTAGCATAGAGAAGACAAAGGAGTGGATTTTTGCAGGGGTGTAGCAAAGGTAAGAAGAGAGAGAAGCAGGTGCAAAAGCCTAAGCTGTTATCCTTGATGAGCTGATGAAAGCTGCGGCGGTTTGCAGCCTCTCACTGGCAGGGAGTAGGCTTTCGCTGCAGGTTGCTATAATAAAAGCGCTTGGGAGGTTAATGGTTAATATTTTCAGTATTTATACTTTCCCCTGTTTCCAAATATGTCAACAAACAAAAATATACTTAAGTGTTTGAAGTACAACAGTTGTTAAGATGATGTTAAAAAGCAAACAATTCTTGGTTTTGATTTAAAAACTGGAAATATTTTCTGTGTTGACTATTGTACCTGATATGTTTCTCATTCTTGAAGAAAGCATTTAATTTCAGTCAGCAAGCCTTTCAGGTATTTTCAGTATTTACTTCTTCTCCCTACCCTCCTAAAAATCATCTTCTCTGGGAACACTGGAGGCAAACCTCTGTTTTCTATGCTTTCAGTATTTCAGTCTTTGAGCAGCCTTAGTATTAGACTAAATTAATGAAACAACAAATTTCTTCCACTACAGCAAAAATGAAATTAGTTTCATTAACTAGAAGTAAAATTACTAGTTCTCACTAATGGAGCTTATTTTCATAGGAGTTAAATTTCTTGTCTGCAGTGGTAATATTCTCAAATAACCATAAGGGAACTCTCTCCCCCCTAAGTATTTCCTTTGCACCATATAACAAAGCTTTTGACTTGATCCTTTCTGCTTTTGTCTTCTTAGGGCGTCTCTGCGTGAATGATGCAACTATATTTATTTTTATGTAAATTAGTACTAAAAAAAGACAAAACTGCATTCAAAAAGTGCAAATCTTTGAACTTGAAATTCAGAAATTTTGTTAGCTTTTTGACAAGGGGTGATTTGAACACTGATCATGAATTTATCTCTGCTCTGGATTTTGTTTGCAGTCTACCACCCAACTGTTCTCTTTGCTCTGAGGCTCGCATTGAGCAACCACTCCATTTGCCTGTATGATGTCTGCTTTTCCACTTTGAGTTTTGGAGACTAGGTATTCTCCTGAAGCAGCAATTGCTCCTTTGAACTCCAGAGAGGTACCACCTTGACTCTGAAGTATTTCAGGCTGCTTAGGTAAAAGAAGTCACTTGCAAAACTGCTCAGTATCTTCATGGCTGTTTTGCAGGGTGTTTTTGCAAGGTGATGGCAACAAGAGAATATTTTATAAGTATGCACTGTGTACTCCAGATTACCGACACCACTGAAGCTAAAGCAGCCTCGTTCACGGTGGTGCATTGTTTCATAATAGTGCATAGTTACCTCCCTATTACCTTCCTATAACATTGTGGGCAGTATATTACCAATGAGACTTTCTGACATTGTTTTGTAGCTATAAGAAATTAAAAGGTTGTAATGGAGGTTGGTAAGAACAAAATTTGATCTTAACCTGCAGCGTGTTACCTGCTTAGTATTGTCCCTAATGGACTAGCAAAAGTTTGGACCACTACATTATAAAGAACTAAATATCTAGAAAAATATTTCAAGTAATAAAGTTAATGAATGTATGAACCTTCATATTGCGCTTAATTAAATTAACTTAAAGAGAGCAATTTTTAGTGCATGGAGGAAGAGGAGAAAATACTGCATGGAACATTTTCAGTGCAAACTGTTAGAGTACGCTTTGAACAAGGATTATGTAATAGCATGATGGTGGTTAATGCATTATGACAGCAAGTGAAGAGTTATCTTTCTTACAGTATCTGAGCAGAGCCAAAAGGAAGTTACGCCTTCCTTCTAAGTATTTGTGTGCATATTTATAGTATAATTATGAAATTTTAGCTGTTTGTAACACTTTTTCTGACCATACTGGGCTTTTTCCTTTTCTCTCAGTGTCTTAACTGCAAGATTATTTTGGTGCTTTGGATTGTGGCAGTTTATATGGAAGATTGAGTTGAAGAGAGGTCTAGGGAGCTACATGGTGTAGAAATAACATTTCTTGCTATTTTGGATACAGGGATGAACTGAATAAGATAGGATAATAGAACAATACGTGACACATTTTATGCTTAGAAATCAAAGACTAACCAGCATGTTTCTCTTCTAGTCAAGAGCAGTAAGAGATAGAATTACATCTCAGTGTTTCCATGATTTCAATGTATTCTGACCCAAGTATCCATAGCAGGCCCCCCTGCCTGAGTGCAAGGTCTGGCCTTCATCTCTGGTAAACACTTCAGTGTAGCACTTCTGTGAGTAAGTGTTATTGCACGCATTTAATAGATTCACACAGTAAAAATCATACTGCAAACTTTTTAGTAAACAGAGACTTGCATCATAACTCTTGAGTTTTTTGGTTTGAGGTTTTCACAGCAAATTGCTGTGAAATCAGAATAAGATGGTCACAATATGGCTCCTGGTTTCATTAAAAGGACCTGGCAGTGTTGGAAATAAAAATCAAATTGCCTGAAATCCTTTAATTTAGCCAGACAGAGTAGCAAATGACACAGCTTTCTTGCTCTTTTTATGCCAAGCTAGTTTGCTTTATGTCGTAGTGCCAAACAAACTTGTGAAATTGCTAGTATCTTTCTAGAGCTGAATTTTCAGATTACGGCCGCCACCTGACCCAAAGACACTGAATGCGGTTTAATGCTGAGGCAGTCCCCATCAGCTCAGCATCTCTTTTCTCTTATCTCCCACAGGTGTTACTCCAAATGAAGTTTCATGTGCTGGAGGACAAGTTGAGGTCAGCTTAGTTTTTCCTGATATAATAGTTTGAGTTCATATTGCATTTACTATTAATTGAACTGCATAATTGCAACCCTTAGGTTAACACCCCCTCCCCTTACAGAGCCACAGAAAGTCCAGGTGATTTGAAGCAAATTACCAGCGGAAGTACTTGTGTGAAGACTTGTCGCTGGTTTGTGGTGATTTGAAGCCTTTTTTTTCTCTGTAACACTGTAGTATTTAAATTACAGGCATCGGAGCTTATTTTGGATAGTTGGAAAACTGGCATTGTGCTATTTAGAAGGTAAGTGATCATACACGCATCAATAAGGAATATTCTATATTAGTAAATCAAGAAGGTATATTTTATATCAGCAAATCAAGAATATATATTTTATATTAAGAATTAAACATAACTATGCTGTGAGCTGTACCTGGTATTTGTTAAGCCAAATCCAATGTCTCTGGCATTTTCGAAATAAGCAGGGAAAAACTTCATGTGTGTGAGAGAGGCATGTGGAAACAAAGTGACAAAATAAGGCGACAAAATAAGTCAGAGAGAGAACAATTTGATCATTAGAATTTAAGTTTAATTTGAAATAGTGCATGTTAACAGATGAAGATGCACAATCACATAGTTGGAGCATTCTGAGCAGTTTGGTAATGGCTTACTTTTAAATAATAGTTTTCCCAAGTCAAAGAAGTGCTTCACATCTCAAGATTCTGCATTGCCAATATTTCTTTGCAGAAAAGAGGGTATAATAAAAAAGGAAGCATGTCAGCATGTCATCCTCACATACAGGTGAGCTCCTACAGTTGGTTAAATAGCATGAAGTACAACAAAGGGAACATCTCTTACGTGTGTACGCAGTTAAGTAAGGATATCTTCTAGACCACAGGGTTAAAATATTTTAAATTATAAATCTGGGAGCAGTATCAAATGGTCCGTGTTCCAATCCCATATCCACCACTAAGTTGCTGTGCAGAATCTTGAGTTTTCCAGAACTTGCTTAACTTGCCTGTAAAATGATTTGTGTTTATTTTATGGGTATACCATCAGACCTACCAAGCATTTGTTTCTAAAGCACTTCAAGAAGCCAGTTATTATGTATGCAAATCAATACTGAATAATAACTCTGTCAGCAGATGAGATGAAGTATTCACTATTTTCAACTAAGAAGTAGATTACTCTTCTTCATGCAGAAGTGCCCTATGGGTCTGCCATCGAGAAGTAGATCAGACATGAAAATAATTTCAGGCCTAAAGCCTTCGGGTCTCTTCAGCCAGATATTCCACCCTACTGAGTGGGTGGCAAAGCTTGTAGTAAATCCTGGGAGCTAGAAAAGGGAGTTAAAGAGGCTGAGAAACACTTCCCTCCAAACAATTTGAAAAGTGAGAGTAGTAGAGAATTCAGAGTATGACAATACTCAAGCAACAATATAGCATCATCAGGATATTATCTTAAATGCTGACAAGTTCCTAAACTGTGTGGTTGAGTGTTCTTAGAGATCTGTTACATTAATAACCTTCACGTGTCCTGAATTCAAGCACTAATTGAAAGATCTAGCTACATACAACTATTGTCTTTGTGCCTCTATATGTAACAGCTTTGCATAATCACAGAACAAAAATGTGTATTTGTTCTGTTTTGTAGAATCTAGGAACTGTGATGCAGGGAGGTAGTGTAATTATTCCTAAATCAATATTTTCTGTGTTCTGCACCCATCAGTTTCATAGATTGGATGCTGCAGAAGGAAAGTGAATGTTTTCCCTAATGACAATGAAATTATACAGGATTGTAATTGGGAAAAATACTTCCTGATTCTCCTTGAAGTAGATGCTTCCCTTGATAGTTGCAGATGCTATTCAGTACACCTCTTTAAGAATCTGTCATGCTATGACTTGGTGACTTTCCTCAGCAGTGAATTCTGCTGGGTGTAGTATCTCCAGTGATGTAGTTTTAGATGTTCCACACTTTAGCTAAAGAGATCACAGAAATTAAATTAGGTTTTTTAGCTCTTCTCAACTGAATAACCTCAGTGTCTCAAGATCTTTGCATGTATTCCTCCTAGCCCTGCTGACTAGAAATGATAAAGCAAAATCACTTGCCATTTCTTAATGACAGTGCTTAAGGGGAAAATATTATCATAGAATCAGAAAAATCCCAGCAGGGAGATAACCGTGTCTTATGAATGTGTATCTTGGTATTCTTAAAAAGCATCTAAATAAGCAGTCATTCCTTTGACCTTTATCAGCAGTTGGGCAAGCGAAGAGGAAAACTAACCACGTGTTTGCAGGAAATCGGGTAGCATCACTGTTCTTGATTAAAATACCAACAGAAGCACTGAGAAGCAAAATAGCTCACCAAGGGTGGGTGAGCAGGGCCCTGGGAGGGCTGGGAATAAAACCAAGTCTCCTTGAAACCAGCCCAGTCATTTGCCATAAGAAGCAATGCCTTCAAGAGCAAGTTCTTTTCTCTTTTTAGATACAAGGTTCTTACCCATATTAATTTGTTGGTGGTTTTGTGTTTGGGTTTTTTTTTAATATTGTGATTACAGAAATAATGAAAGTACTCAAGTAAGAGTCTGCAGCCAGCTAATTTAAAATCAAACTCGTGACTAGCATCACTGTTGATGTAAAGGATCTGCTGTTTTATGGCATCATTGGCTCCCTTTTTTGTGGCATCTAGAGCTTTTAAAGTACCATTAAAGTGGAATGGAAGTTAGGAGAAAGGTTTTGATGCTCTAGGCAAAGCAGAAAGGAAATCCCACTTAACAAGGTAGTGATATAAAATTAAGATTTTTGTTTTAGCAAAGTAAGACTCTTGCAGGATCAAATCCTGTCACTCGCTTTTAAATCTCTCCATGTCTTATATTCCCATTCACAAAAAGATGGCTCATGGTCTTTCAGCAGAATAAAGCCAAATAATTTTCCTCCTCCTGCAGTCCTAACTAGTTTACTGCAGTTTCTTGGTAGTCCTCAGTGGCTGAGCTTGCACTTTGTACCTTGGGAGAGAGAGGTGTGTGGCATGAAGTGTGATCTCTGAACAGCTTTCCCACTAGAGCAGAGAGCTTCCTTTCCCTCCCAAGGAGCAGAGCAGCAATGCCTGTCAGCTCACTTTGAAGTGAGTTAATTCCCCTTGTCTTGTCAGTTTGAACAACTGCAGCCTTTAGGCTACCGTTAGCTTTCTCAGACACTGCCCTTGCTCTTGTCATAGCCTTGTGCATTTCAAACACACTCACAGATCTGACTTTCCAAAGTCACTCGCTATCTTTATTCCAATGGCTGTTAATGAACCTTTTTGCTCAGTTTTACCTTCACTGAGATCAGACCAATATCAGGACGCCACATGTGAATATAAGAACACACAAACAGCAAATAGACTGTTTGCTGAGCAACCATGAAGTCAGCCACATGTAAAGAAATGTAATATTTGATATCCAGCAAGTTACTTAGAGGAGCCCATGCTTTGTACACAGAAGGATTATAGAGCTGATGTGGAAACTTTGGGTTTTTGTCAATTTCCTGACATGAATGTTTTTAAACTCTTATCCCCACTGTTGGTATAGTTCTGCATTTACAATTCTGACAGTGACTCTGTAAGGGCAGTCATAATCTTCTAGAACACTGGCATCTGGTGGTGGTTGTACGTCACAGCATTTAGATACAAAAGTAAAAATGACAATCAAATCAGGCTAGACAAATGCTCTGATTATCTGCTTTATTCATATTAAAGCTTTTAGTGTTCTAATCATAGCCCTGTAAAGAATTTACCTCTCACAACTATTTCTCCTCATTCTGTAGGCTGTGGGTACAGTGAGTTGTAATTGTCACTGCACTATCAGGTAACTTCCTGTTGTTTGTAACCTTTGTGCTGAAGTAAAGATCAAAATACTTCCTAACTGAAACTGATTACATGTGCACCTATGTATGGTACACTGTATGACTGCTTTAACATCAATGTATGTATTTTGAAATTGATGACTCAGAGTAAAAACTGCAATTATTACCAAATGCAACATTCCATAAGCTGTCTGTAAAGAACAGTGGTGTGTACGTAGGTAACTCGTGTTACATGATTAGTGCTTCCTTCTGCTTGGCCTTGTTTACTCTATTACCTGTTCACGTTCATTTATTTTAAAGTAACTCCCTCAATGTCAAATATGATCCAGTAGGAATAATGGGAATATTTTGTATTAAGACATTATTTTAACAGCATGATGATGATGTAAAGAAAAAAATCAAACATGGCAAACCTCCTTTCCAAACAAAACATGAACCAACATTAAAAAGTTATCAGAAATACTATGTATGTTACGTTGCTTTCTTTTATGTCTTTTCATATTTGTGATGGATGACTGGATTGAAAGAACTAGCTACTAGCAAATTCATAAATTTTTCACAAAGTAATTTGAGTTGGAGGTGTGGAAAGGAGTATTGAAAGCCATATTCATAATTCATGCCCATGGATTTTTGTGACTTCTGGAAAGCTGCAGTAGCTTAAAGACAGCATTTTAAAAATCAGATTAGACTGGCTGGCAGCCATACACATGAATCCTTCAACTGTCATTAGCAACTAAGATAGTTACTGGTTGAGCTAGTATCAGTTCTTTCTGTTAGCTGAACGTGAAATAGTACTTAGTAGGATTACTTCAGTTTAAAGTTAAGCAAATTGCTCAGCAAAGACTGTATGTTCTTGAACAATCTGAAATAACTCCGGCAATGTAAAGCTTTCCGGCTCCTGCGTGCCTCTGTCTCTCTTGCAGCAGCTCCTGTACTCAGGGGACTCAGCACAGTAAATCGGCAAGAAATTATTTGCTCTTTTGGCAGGTTGCTTTTCTGCAGACTCAACACGCAGAAATGACTAAGGGAAAGGTCTGACAAGCACTGGAGCTAGCACAAGGCGAGGAATGGGACTGCAGGGATGTGTGGGCCACTGTTGCTGACAATTAGAGAAGTCTAGACTGCTATGAAAACAGTCTTTGACATTTATTCCCTTTCCCACAGACATGCATTAACAACTGCTATAGATTGAATTTGGAACAGACCTTTATTCTTAATTATCTGCCATAACCAGTGCTGTTGGCAGATATACATTTATCTTTCACAAGCAGTACAAAAATGTTGTATTTCTCTTGTTTAGCCTATGTTAGCTGGTGTACTTAAGGAAGATAAAAAGGAGGGGCAAATTTTCACTTTCCACTTCTACTTTTTCACTTCACAAAGAAATCTACTAAGATCAGATCAACCCTCTAGAAATAAGGTACTATTCAGTTAAATAAGGGATTTTGACACCATGTGTCACCAGAAATCTACATACAAATATTACTTGACCTCTTCTTAAAAACCCAGGCTTGGCACCTCCTTTGGAGAAGAGGAAGTGATTGTGTACATTGTAATTTACACAACTAAAGACCTTGCTGTAGGAAAAAAATCCCCTGGAAAATATCGAACTGTGATATGATTACCATGCCGGGTTAGTATTATTGCAACCCATTAACAGAGTTCCAATTAATTAATCACCTTACAATTTTCTGTAGCAACTAAGACTTCAGTGTAGCAAGTCTCGCTTACCACCTGAAGGCTGTCAGAGGGTTTCCCGAAGCATTCATCAGACAATGCTCCTCTCGCTTGCTACCCTCAGAATTGTACAGCTGTGCTGCTGCATGTCATATTTGTAGGGGACAGAGGCGACCTGACTGAAGTAGAGAACTTTTGCATTTTATGGGTGCAGTAAACTTAATTGCCCATTTTACCTCATTTCCTCACGGACTGCAATTCAGGTGGTTTTGCCCCTTTAGTGCTGGAGACTTTTTCCTATGCCGCTGTTTCAAGCACACCTATAGAAAAGAGAAGACAAACATCTTCAAATTTCTCACCTGACTGTTATGGCTTGTAGGCTCACACTAGCTTTTTCGGAAGGTGCTCCAAATAAACAGTTTTTCTCACTACACATCAGCAGAGCGTGCAAGTCACTGCCGCCTTCCCATGTATGCGTAGTGGTCTTAATATGAACACAGAGAAAAAAAAGAAGGATTGCTACCAGTTTCTGCTTTATCTACAGCTGAACAGACTGCTCAAAATTACTTTGTTTTTTTTTAAATTTAGCAAAAATTTAGGAAGAACTTACAGCAGTTTCTGTTTGCTGTAGGTGTATCTTGGTTAGTTTTCAGCTAATGATCCATTTCCTACCCACTTTTTTCCTCAAACTACTTAAAAACGTGTCCCGGGTTAAGCAGAGAGAGAGTTAACTTCCTTCACGTTAGCCAGCAAGGGGCTGTGTTTTGGATTTGTGCAGATAATGACACGGGCTGACAAGCCCCTGCCAGGAGCGTTCTGGCGCGGCAGTTCTTCGCATTGACCTGCCCTGCCCCCTCCAGACGAACAGGGTTTATCTGTCACCGCTGACCCGAGCAGGCGGGCCTCTCTCCTGACAGAAAAGCGCGG
>NW_010126865.1:0-12527 GCF_000699245.1 Pterocles gutturalis | reverse complement strand
CGCTATCGGGGCTCTTGGGGCCGCCGCACCTGCCTCTGCGCTACCTCTGCACAGGGCAGCGGGGCTGCCTGCAGGAGGGGAAGGCTGACTGGGGAAACACCTCCCGTAAGCGCTCTGGCCAAAAAACTGCTGTCTATTCGTCTGTCTTTCCTTTCGGTAAAATACTTGGGGTTTTTTGGTTTTTTGTTTGTTTTGTTGTTTTTGTTTTTTTTTTTAACCAACACGTATTTCTGCTTCTCAAGACCTGTCTCTGATTTGCTGCTGTAGTATGACATCGCTTATCATTAGTCTGAAGTCTGTGTGGACTCTTGAGTCACTTCCCACTTTCCTTTTCAGATTAAGGATCACAAAAGCCAGCGCAGACAAGGACGCCCAAGAGATGAAACAATTTCCAGTGGAGATCAGGTCCGGAGTCAAACCACAAAGTATGGAAGCACAACTCAGAAAAGCAACATATATATTTTTCGTCCAGGAAACATGCTCGGTACATGCCGAAAGCAGGCACCAAGAAGCACATTCAAAGGTCTATGGAACCAATAACTACAAATTTGTGACAGGAACCATTTACTTGTGCTTTCCACAGGGTAAAATCTGAAAAGATACCACCAAGATCAAGGATCCTGGCAAGCATGTCCTGTATCTCCTGTGTCATATCATTTCACTTGCCCTGGCGACAATGTTTCATCTGGGAATTGGCAAGTTTACCACGCTCTTCATGTAGCCTGTCATTAATACCTGCACCTATCATCAGCCAAGGTCATCCTCTCTAGCACTGTCCACGCTGAATACAACTCAAACTTTACTTACAAAAAGAAAATGCTCACCAAAGCTGAGCTTTTGGAAGCCATAAAAGTCAGATACAAGAGAGAACTATGTTCAGTAAAGGCAACCATAGGCCTCTAAGCCAATGTGAATGAATAACCAGAATAATTAACAGACAGCACACATCCTCCACTTCGTATCACTAACTAAAGCTCTGCCACCTGCCAGGTCACTTTCTGTCAGAGAAGTCTATGCATTTTAGAAAAACATACAAACATGCACAGCCAATACCTACCCATCAGCTCAAAGAAAAAAAAAACTTCAAAATTGCAGCACTAAGGTTGCAAATTTGAATTCAGACAAGAATTGCAACATGAATGTTTCATGTAAGCTGAACTTCCTAAAATTGATGTACACTGTGTAAGATAAACAGTCTAAAAATAAAATTCCCAATCTAAGGTGCAGTCATGCTTTTAACCTGCTCAATGTAAATATTCTCAAGGTTGCTACAACATTTCCACTATTTGAGCCTTTGAAGTCAGTAAAACCATTTTTTCTTATTCCCTATACACAGCACAGTTGAAGTTTCTAGAGGAAACGCAGGAAGAAGTCAGAAAAGTCCCTGAATTATACATGTAAAGCTGTAATGCTCTGAACCAGAGCTGTCTCCTGTGCAAAGAGCTCTCCTGCACCAACAAGACCCCTGACCTTTTATGCATTACATCATTAGAGGTGAGCCATCGCAACCAGCCTCGTGCCTTTCCTTGGCACTGCCTTGTCTGGGGATCTACGTGGATGAAGTCAGATGGCACCGCACCACTCCCCTCTGCACAGTATAGGTCAGCCTTATGGGTACTGATGGCGTCACCCAGGGAGGTACAAGTTAAAAAACAATTTATTTGTTGGCTCTTACCCTATAACATGGGCCAGAGTGCCTGGGTCATGAAATAAAAACTGAGGCACTATGATGTATCTGATCACACTGTGGATTAGGACTGGAGTCAGATCCATGCCAAGATTTCTGGAACTCAAAGGGGAAATCTACACAGATTTTCTAGAATTCTGAAAGAAGGATATTAAGTTTTTTCATAACATAACTGGATTTGCTCAAAACATAGCCACTGCTGTAAAGGTACTGTTCATTTTTTCATGCTCACTTGGTACATAGGTAAACTTAGTACTTTCATATCAAATAAAACAAAAATGTCATCATTGTTACAAGTAACCAACAGCTAGAACCACAGGATCTCTCAGCTAGCCTGAGAGATTAAAAAAAAAAATCAAGTTAATTCTAAATAGGAATAAAGCCACATTTTTCTATAAGAGGCAAGTATTTCAAAATCCAGTTTGGGTAGGTTATGTTAGTTCATTTTGGATGAAAAACAGTATCTCTGAATAAAAAAATCTGGGTTTTTTTCATTCTGAAAATGTCAAAATAGGGGGCTTCAACTTCGTCAGTGTGTGTTTTGAGGGGGTTGGGCTTTTTGCCTGTGAAACAGGAAGCTAAATGGAATATCCCCATTTCAGAAAAACTGCCTATCTTGATGGAATCTGACCAGTTTTAGGTTCTCTGAATAACTGCTTACTGCCCCTTAATCAGGCAGCATGAGTAGGCAGGGGAGATATTTATAGATGGAGCTTTAGGAGGAGTATCTGGTATTTTGTTTACTACTTTAATTTAATTTTATAAATGAACTCTGCTGATGGTAACAAGAAGCATATGAATGGAGGGCTGTAGTGGAAAGAAAGCCCAAATGGTACTCTCATGCCAAACTTGAAGTGGAAAGGGAGCTGCCTCTTCCAGCTCACCTAGAGAAAAGGAAAGCTGTGCCCAGCAGAGTAGTGTGAATAAAGCAGCATGCTTCAATCAGCTTACTCCTACGTCAGAGGCAGGTTAGGACCATCCCCACTAAAGCTGGTAGAGTCACACAGCTACAAATTGTGTGTGCCTAAGGAGAAAAAAAAAAATCAAATAAAAATAGAAATAAGCAATCTGAGCAGGAAAGAAAGGACAGAAGTCCCAAGTAGAGAAAGAGGAAGAAACACAGTGAACCATATAGATATGGGATTTTAAGCTGACATGGCAAGATACTTGAGAGACAGCAGGTATATTTGAGGTAGAAATGACACAGATTGCTGGCAATGTCGTAAGATAAAAATAACATTCATGATTGCCAAACAGATTAGAAGAAACAAGGTGGCACAGGGAGATCAGAAACGGAGACAGCAGAGCTGAATTGTCAACCATTTTTATCTTTTATTTGGCAAAAGGTGTGCAGTTCACACTAACACAGATGCTAGTAAGGGCCTACCCAAGAGAATGCCTTTACCTCAAGAGAACACTATGGCAACAAGATATCATTTCCCATGCAGGAGGAGCACCAAGAAGGCAAGAACTTGCCTAACAGAAGCAGCAGGTCTGCCGGTGAACTCACTCGGTATTTCTTATCACAGTTCCAACTTATGAAGGATCTTTGAATCTCATACCACCTAAGCGAAAGCCTCCTGGCATGCTTTGCATTAAGCTCCTTGAGAATGAAAGGGCTTTTCTAACTAAAGGAAGTACAGTTTTCACCTCCTGTGTCAACCTTTATCTTTTTTTTTTTTTTAATGAAATGCAAATTGTTTCACAGAGTTTATATTTAACATACATTTGCTCCCCAAAAGCCATCATATAATTCTCTGAAGATCTCACTCCATATTTTCACTGTTCATCAGACTTTCAATCCCTTCAACCTGCTTCTTACTCTTCCCTCTCACAAAATCTCAGAATGAAAATAAACCCCAACTTTTTAATAAAACTTCAAAAATGTTGAACACTGTAACAATGTTTCCCCATATCATTCTTCTATTTGAACTTAGTGAGATTTAGAATAAGAAACTAGCCAGACTTCTCTACTTAAATAATCACCTGTGAAACAATCAACTGATGTGAAAATGATCATCATTGGTTTTCAACTGTAACACTTCTGTGTAGGAACACAACAGTTCACATTTGCCAAAATTGTCTCAGAAAGGCCACAGGAAGATAAAGAACCTTATGAGAGCTGAGTACGTCAGTGGGTCTTTAAGCAATCATCTTTCCATAGGCATAGACTGCTTCTTTGTGAAAAAGAACAGTAGGATGGTTTCTCAAGAAATAAGCCAATGAATTACAAAAGAAAAAAAAAATCAAAGTGATTGTTCTCTTGTGTAAACTGTTAAGAGAATTTTAAAAGAGGGATCAAAAAGCCCTTTTATTTTCAAAGCATGTCATAACTGTTGCTTTAAATGTACTTTTCCTTGTAGTAAATATCCACTAGTTTAAAGCTCAACCAGCAAAAAATTGAATTATTTAATTGGGCCAAAATGTTTGATTCTGTTAAAAATTATACATAAATTTCCCAAACAAAGCTAAGCAGAAAGGTGGGTGTGTTATAAAATGTATGTATTTACTTTTTACTAGACTTTGGGAGAAATAACCTCTTTTTTTCTTCCAATACAATAAACACAACCTACCTTCTTCAATGCCAAAAACACATTATTTTGTGAGTTGAGAAAAAAAAGCAAGGAATTCAATTCAATATGTAAAGATGATACAAATAAACATTAACCTTGCTTCATATTCCCAAAAATGAGGACATACAGAAGGAAGGCAGAAAGAGAACAGAGAAGCATGCATGTGGGGAACCGAAATTCTGAGTTTGTCTGAGCTAAGGAAAAGCACCGTGGGCACTGAGCATATTAGCCCTCTCACATCTAGCATCAAGAGGCACAAACTTTGACTCTGAAAAATCCCCATGCTACTCAGGCACAATGATATTAACTATACAGTGTACGTGTGCTAAGTGTACATTATAACTTTTTTAAAGTATACTATTTCAGATTACAGGTTTGGAAATAAAAATGGAGGAAGAGCTGAAAAAAATGCATTGCTGGCTTCATAGTAACAACTGACATTGTCAGAAGATCCCAAAGTGTTTCATCAGCTATATATAGAAACAACTTACTCTGTCCCTGAAATTCAGCCATGGATGAAGTGTAGCAAGAAACATTTATAGGACAGACAAATACTACCAAAGCATAGTTTGGGCTTCAGGAGTATGGAGAAAATGCTGACTGCACTGAGATCACCGGCTTTTGCCAATCCTTTGTGTGGAAGGAAAATCACGGGGCTGAGACAGGGTGATCCACACCAGCTTAAGATGCCCTATGTGACCTTGAGCAAACCAATTTGGATAAAACTTTCCCAAAAAGCTGAGTGCTGGCTCATTAGATTACTCTCGCTGAGAAGCAAGTTTGTTGTGCTGCACTCTCCCATCTCTAAAATAGTGTCAGCAATCCTTCCTTTGGTCCTTAAAGTCCACCTAGAACACAAATTCTCTGGAACAGAGACTTTTTCTGTTTAAAAGCCCTGAGGAGCCTACAGAACAATTACTATTATTACAGTGTGTTTTACCTGCCATACACCCTTCACCTCTGTGTTGTCTCTCAACTCTGTGTGTAGCAGGCACCCAAAAATGCTTCACATTATTCTAGTATGTCAGTCTTGCTCAGGCATTCAGGGTCCTTTGTACTCTGGAGGGGATGTCCCTCCTCTTTGTAGGTCCACACTTTCAGCCTTGTAGCCTGCACAGCAGATGGTCCTGGTTCTTAGAGAGGCTTCAAGGCAGACATGACTAGGAAACATTCAACATCTGGTCTCTGCCACAGTATCACTAGGCAGTACTCTGATACATAATAACAATCACAAACTGCAACATGAGTGCTGAAAGATGTAATAAGCAAAGGGCAAACCCTGTAGTGATGGCGACTGCCAGGCAGCACTACACAAGACCATAGCTTTCGTGAATGAGAAGAGCTCTCAGACCTCACATTCTGACATATTTCTGTTAGATATTTCAGAAGAAACCATGACACCCAAACTCCCTTATCCCTTGAGCTTAATGGTTCTTGTCTGGGTAGATGCAACTCACAAAGACAGATTAGATAATGAACAAAATAATATCTGAAACTTCAACAGATGCTTTGCCCAGATTAGAAATCATAGAACCATAGAATGGTTTGGGTTGGAAGGGACCTTAAAGATCATCAAGTTCCAACCCCCTTGCCACAGGCAGGGTCACCCTCCACTAGCCCAGGTTGCTCAAAGCCTCATCCAGCCTGGCCTTGAACACCTCCAGGGATGGGGCATCCACAGCTTCCCTGGGCACCCTGTGCCAGTGCCTCACCACCCTCACAGTAAAATATTTCTTCCTAATATCTAACCTTAATCTGCCCTCTTTCAGCTTGAAACTGTTACCCCTCATCCTATCACTACACTCCCCGATGAAGAGCCCCTCCCCATCTCTCCGGTAGGCCCCCTTCAGGTACTGGAAGGCTGCAAACAGATCTCCCAGGAGCCTTCACTTCTCTAGGCTAAACAAAGAGTAATATCAAAGGAAAAACTGGAAAATATATATATATAATTTACATACAAGACTGCAGTCAGTTTGTTAGCAGACTGAAGTTGTAGAGCAATATGCAGACAATTACAACGTAATACACACGGTAACAGGTGGGGAAACTACAAATAGTGCTGGCATAAGATAGGAAAAAATGGTGAGACAGATCCAGGGTTTTAAAAATGGTTCAGCGATGAGAGTGCAAGGGGCAGGACTAGGGGTATAGCATGGCCTATTACAAACCTTCTGAAGAAACCTTTACACCATCATGTGTTCTCAAAATCCTGGCTGTGTTCCTGTTTTACGTTGGCTTAGCCTTATCACACAAAGATAGAAAGCGAGGAAGAAACTGTGCAACTAGGGCAACGCGAAAGCCTGCTATACAGTTGGTACTTCATTAATACTACCAGTTAAAAAAAATCCCTTAGTGATCCAGCCTGCGACCCAAAACTGATTTACTTGAGACTATTTGTCTAAAAAAGCACAACGCTATTCAGCAATAGTTTTGGTCACACTGAGAAAAGAGAACAGAGATGTGTGAGTGAGATAAGGAATGCATAGACAACATGCCTTTTTTTATCTAGAAACAAACACCATCAACTAAGTCAGAGTTTCCAGACAATAAACTATCTAAGGGGTACAGATGAGACCCGTCAGGTTTTAAATCACTCAGGTATGAGGCAGAGATTACAGGCACAGGATATGGGCACTGGATATCAGACACTGCTGTGTTCTAAACTCAGCATTTGTACAGATTGACTGAATTACCTCAGACAAGTCGCAGTCTCAATGCCCTCATTTCTCTTTCCAGATCCACCAATGTAATTTCACTAACATCAGTGAAACTAAAGTTACACACTCAAGAAGGCAACCTAGTCGAACACGTCAGGAGGGTCATAGACTGCACTTTCAATTGCAGAAGAGAATGATGGAAACACCAAACAAATATAGGATTCTGCTAGGCCTACAGGTTCAAACCACCAGGCTTTCTCAGTGGGCAAAAAGACAGTATGTAACTGTACTCAGTAAAGCACTTTAGGGAAAAGATAAATTCCATAGTACCAGCATTTATTATCCTAAAACTATCCACTGGATGGGGAAACTGAACTATAGACAGTTTGGCATGTGCCTCAGTTTTCTTCTGTAGACCAGGAATAATACTAATGCCGTGAAGTATAAGGAAGAACACGGAAAACAAATACCCAATAGATTTGAAATACTTGAAGACAAGTACAGATACTGGTGATGACCAGAGGTGAAAATCATAAATAATGTATTTGGGAACATGCTTCAACTAAGCACAACAGACCTTCATTGAAAAAAAAAGAGGAATCATAATGCTGCAAAGCACTGCTTACACAACACACTGAACAAAGCAGGATTTCTGGAGAAAAAGTAGTTTGTGACTATGCAGTTAAAGCCTGCATTGTGATACATACAAAGCAGCTGAATAAGATTGCTTGGAAAACTTAACACTGGCATAGTCCACCATTAATTAACTTGCAATCTTGATGTTCTTTTAAGATATCTGCTCTACAACTAATTATTAATACATTATTAATTATGTAATTATGAGTTCTGAATTGGAAGACAGTGCATATAAATTGTTAAAGAAAGCACTAAAGGTTTCCAGTGCAGCCTAGCGGTTACATAACCACTACAGCTTCTGCTCAAGAGAGAACATCAGGTTTTGCATCTCAGATTTTGTCTGTTGTAGGTTCAGACAAAAGCATCTTTAAATGTGTTACAGTGACACAGACAGACTAGGCACATTTTAAAGATTAAATGAGTCATAAATTGTTTAGAATCACCTGATTCTTAGCTCCACACAACTCCCTTTCACGACGCGTTCGAGGCCCAGCTGCCTTCCTACCCACTACACTAAGTGCCCATCAAGGTTTCTGCAGGAACAGCAGTCTCCCCTCAGCATGTCCAAGGAATTGCCTCTGATGTCACTGAGCTTATAAGTCTCTTTCAAGTAGCTTCTCTGCAGAAAACTCTCTTAAGTCACTGGCACACACAATGCCTGCAGAATGACAGAGTAAGAAATGCATTGGAGAAAACATTGACATACACTTTTGTCAGTAAGAGTTATTAGCTCTTATCAAGAACATTTCCAGCTGTCACGACTATTTTATGAAAGGCAGCACAGAGTCTTTACATCATCTCAAGACAGTAGGGCCACTACTTTATCTCTGAAAACATGGCACTTCTAGTAAATCAGCAAATCTGGAGATCTAGGCTTATTAGTAAATCTCAGTTGCACGTCCTCCCCACCTAAACCAAACACCCTATTTCTTCTACTAACAGGGTTTTTTCCTCAAGAATTCCCAAGATACATAACAGCATGCACAGTTTCCAATGCACAATGAAACAAATGCAAAAGTCAAACATTTTTTAAAACTGCACTGAAACGCAGAGAAAAGTTTGGAGGTTTTTTTATGATTGCAGATACCTTGTATAATTCAGTATCACAGAAATGCACTAACTTTCTAATACTTTAAAATATTATAGTATTAATATCTCTCATACATATATGCATATATGTTAAAACATGTTCAGTTGTTCCCAGTGTTCACAGTGCCACTGTGCTAGGCATTACATGAAGGCATAACTCATTCCTACAAAAAAAATACATAAAATAAACAAATAAACTTTGGAAAGTGGATGAATAAAAATATGTAACTGAATATAATTAAACAGTAAAACCGGCAGATACATTATTTCCTCTCTGCTACTGAATGCAGACCATACTGTTTTCAGGCATTACCACAGAAAGTTGTGAGCTCATTCTAGTTCAAACCACGTATTCACCAGGTATGGTGAAGGCTCATGGACTGACAGTGACTGGGGCAAATGAAGAAATGAAATTAGCACTGGCTTCAATTGCCAGCCTGGGAAAAGGCTGGAGTTTGTATTTAGTGCATCTGGATATTTTTCCTTCAGGGATTTTTTTTAGAGCTGTAATTTATCTCAGCATTAAAAAAAAAAAAAAAACACAAAAAAAACCCCAAAAAAACCCAACAACCCAGCAAATGGCTGGCTGACAAGCAAATAGAGGTTTGAACAGCTGCAGGTCAGGAATGGGTAGTTGCACCATATGAGACCTACCACTATTCCAACATCCGTCAGTTGCTAGAATAATTGAGGGAGGCAATAGAGGGAGGCAATAGCAAGACAGTATACTGCAGTAAGAAAAGCGTGCTTTGTTAAGCATGTTCCTTATTGATCACTTTTTCCTTCTCCCCATCCTTCAGTTTATTGTCTCTTTCACTGTTTACAGCCCTGCTGTGAAAGATGAGACATGTCTAGTGCACAACACTTTCCTTATTTCTTATTACATCCAAGTCCCTAACAGCCACGTTGTTACACGCGGATTACCAAACTCTCCCAATGCATTAAACAATGTGGCTCACAACTACAACACAATAGTATGATGCCTACTCTCTCAGTAGCTTGTCTGGCACAGGTATCTTTTCATAACAATAAACAGCTAACATATACCCACAGTATCATGCTTCCCAGTGTAATAAATATAAGATCTTCACAACGGACTATCACAATCACAGCAATCATGAGAGACATTTTCCTATTTTTCATTGCAACAATTGTGCAGTCATTAAAATCAACTTTCTAGTTGAATTTCTAGTTTCTTTTCAACTAGTTGTCTAGTTTACACAATAAACAAAAAAAAAATCAGAATTCATCACACAGCTCAGCCTTGAAAGGACTGCTTCTTTATTCCATTTTTCACCATCTCCATTTGTCTTCCTGCTCTCCCTGATGCTTTTGGAACAAACTAGACCTACCTCAAGGGGATACAAATGGAGTTACAAAGACGACTATTGCCAACCCTTTACAATCTGATGCTTTCTCTGTATGTGTCCAGTTGAAGCTAGTTTCTTTATTTGGGGTTTATTTCTTCTTATCTAGAATATAAATTGAAAAGCTTCCTTTACAACAATCTTGATTCAAAAGCCCTCAGTTTATATTACCATATCAGAAAGCATTTAATACAGTAAAATCCCCAGAATAGCTTCCTGGCACCCCATCCAGAGGGTTTCTATTTATTATTAGATCTGGAATGCAGCTACACATGAGAATTTATGGCTGGGGGAAGCTGCAGCAGATTTTCCAAGAAAAGCCAGGGAAATATGATACTGCCTGCCACACTGGTCAGTAAGTTGATGATGTGCCTGGTGCACTGCCTAGCAAGGAAACTTCTTCCAGCCCTTCAGTTCAACTGAAAAATTATTCTGCCTTCAGTCCTGTTCCAGCAATGAGAACTGCAATTCCCTATAATCTCAATCACCATCGAACCATGCTTGTTTGTTTCTGCCTCCAGTTACATCAGCTGCACGCTCATATAACTCCACTGACCTCATCAAAATTACTCCCAGGTTTCACTAACTCAAGCACAAAAAGATCAATTCCTTAGGAGAGGGAGGGTAGATAGGGAAGACAAATCTTAACTCTCTAATTTTACACATTTGCGTTGCCACATGATACAATAGGCTCTGATCTCTTTGCTTCTAACAAAAGCTTAGCCAAGGGAATAATGTCCTCAAGGCCTTATCAATGTATACACTGCAGAAGAATACTGTCTGATAACTTCACAATGTCCAGAGGTAAAGGGTGACTGCTGCATCTCTTTGCAGTCCAGCATGAAGCAAATCTCTGTGATATTCAGCTTCACCACTGGGGAATTACAAAGCCAACTAAGCATATTTCCAAATGGACTTTTTGATTTTATATTTTTCCCAGAAAACACTTTTCTAGAATTAAATCAAGAACAAATACTTTACCCTCTGCAGAAAGTGTCTCTCTTCCTCCAGCCCCCAAAGGGAATCCTAGCTTTACTCTGAAAACAAACAAGGATGGAACAGTAAGCACAAAGGTATAAAACCTCTGTCTTGCAGCTCTCTATGGGAAAGAATAAAGTGGGATAAGAGTACTGGAAAACCTGGACACATTTCAGCATTTACAACTTCTAGTTTATCTTTCCGGCTAGAGTATTTAAATAATGAATCACATTGCTAAAAAATGACTAGTTTTCTTTTTTAGAAACAGCTTTCTGCCCTTTGCAAAGTCTACATATTTTAATGTTTGGTATTTTTAGACATGGAAACATGCATATTTATGCAGGTTTAAGCCATGCTAAAAATAAGGTCACATTTAGGTTTCATAAAGGAAAAAGACATACAGAAGCCACAGGGGATGTGACAAAGTGCAATAAATTGGCCTCTTGGTTTGCAGCACCCCTAGCCAGCTCATCTGCCAGATGGTCAGAATCTCAGTGTTAGAACAATCAGAAAAATAATAGCCATCCCATTAAATCGGTAATATCCTCCAAACACCTTAACACTGTTATAACTGCAGTGGTAGCTCAGCAATAACTGTCGTTACATCCAGATAATACAATGACAAAAGTAACATGATATATAGCTAATACATGCTCTCTGACAGGGCACCAGCAAATATAATCAGACACAAAGTCAGACATCCAACTTCATTTCCTCTCTCTGATCACATTCCAACAAACGTTTCACTTAATACAAGCAAAGTCTTGTTGAAATCAGTGGCTACTCCTAATGGATAAAATTAAGCATTTAAACAATTCTCCAGGACCCTAAACTTTTATCAGCTTTTTGTATTTCTGCTGTATGCTAAATGATTGCCAAATAAGGCAGCTTTACTATGCAAACAAATTGGTAACTTCTGACATAGCTATACAGCTTCTCAACAATATATGGAAATAATTTTAGATGTTGTGCTAGAATTGTTATATTTGACATTATTTTGTCCATCCACTGATATGAACTGAAATAGGTTTTATTTCTCCTTTTTTTTTTTTTTTTTTTCCCCTTCAGGCTTCTCCTGGTTTGTCACAAGCCACGTTCCCTTTCTGGCTTTGTGCACTGACTCCCAGGTGCAGAACCCTGCAGCCTTGAATGCAAACTGGTGGGAGACACTGTGGGCTTTAATATTAGGAATTTCTTTTTAATCTGAGTGTAACCAAACCTTGGATGAGAGGCTCAGTGAACCTGTGCAATTTCCACAACACAAACAGGCAAAACTGAGCAACTTGCCCTGAGCTGGCCCTGCTCTGGGGCTAGAGCAGGTGACTTCTTGAGGACTCTTCCGACCTACATACCTCAGTGGTTCTGCAGCTGGGACCTAGCCCATGCACAACACTACCATAGCTTTCAAGACCTTTTGCTCATGGGGTTCCTGTACTCCCCCTCACATCACTGACTCCAGATATGGAAAAATGCTAAGGTGGACCAACTCCAGCTGTGCCTGGCTGGGACTCAGCACAAAGCCACCAGCATACCTCACCAT
>NW_010126864.1:4432-5013 GCF_000699245.1 Pterocles gutturalis | reverse complement strand
CGATATTGTACAGTGACCGGGGGGGGCCATGCTGGCCTGGGAAAGGGTTTTGGTGCAGCGCTGGGGCCGATTCTGGCATGCAGCGAGTGCGGGCGGTCTCAGCTCACAGCCTCCCTGGTATTCGGGGAATTCTTTCTGTTAATTGCAAAAGCTGGAACTTCTCAGCATCTGCAGCCGGGGCAGCGGGGCTGTGCCTCTGGAACCCCCATAAAAGGGGGAGCGTGTCCCCGCTGCTGGGGTGGGGAGCAGAGCAGGTCCCCAGCGGGGACAAGGAAACCCAGTGGGGGTGGAGTTTGAGCTCCCCTACATCCCCGGGCTTTGTGGGGTGCTTTGGGAGGAGGGGAAGGTGCAGTACCTCTGGATTTTGGGTGGTTTGAGGGATGCGGCACTCTGCTGGTCTGCGTCCCTCAACCATGACCCTGCTGCTGGGTGTTCACACTGTGGGAGAGACACGGGGGAACAAGACTGACCAGTTCCCCCGGAGGAAACAGGCTGTTCCCTTCCGGCACGGGGAGTTTCCCTTGGCACAAACAAAGCTCTGCCCAGGGTGCCTTTGCAGTGCCCTGCCAGCCTGGCTCAGC
>NW_010126864.1:0-4391 GCF_000699245.1 Pterocles gutturalis | reverse complement strand
GGCTTCACGGTGTCCCCAGGGAGTGCCAGCACCTGGAGATGCTGCAGCAGCCACGATGCAAGTGGGGTGCTTGTGTTGGACCCCCCGGTCCAGCTGCAGGGTGGGTGATGCAAGCGTGGGTCCGTGGGGGTCTGGATATGCTCGTGGATGTGTTGTTCAGGGATGGATGAGAAAAACGTGGGTCTGCAGCGTGGAAAAGAGCCAGCGTGGAGAAATGGCACTTTGCCCTGTCCCTCTGTCAGCAACGACATCCGTGTCCCCCCTGCTGTGCCGGGGCTGTGTCCTCTCCAGGGCAGCAGGACATGCGGTGGGAGGAGGTGGCAATGCACTGTCCCCCTTCCCGCAGGTGACGGAGGACATGTCCCCGGCGTGGCCGGGAAACAGAGACGTGGGATGTGTTTAAACCACATCTGCTGTAGAGTGAGACCATGCGCTGCTGCTGCCAGGGCATGATGCTGCCCATGCGCTGCAGGAGCATCCCTCTGGTCCCCACATAGCTCCTCCGGCTCTGCGTGGCCATGGGGACGAACGTGGCCCTTGGCATGGCCAGGAGATCCCATCGCTGCTGGAGGTCTTGCCGAGCTTGGAGCTGTGTCGGTTCATGGCAGGCACAGGGGCCGTAGGCTGCCAAGCCAAGTCCTGCGAGAATATATTTAACTGTGTCATCCTTCTTCCCTGGAGGAGCATCTCTAGTGGGGGATGCAAATGGGGCTGAATGTCCCCAAGGGGCTTTCAGAGCCCCTGCGCTGGGTGTTTGGTGACATCCCAGCACCCAGGGAGCAGGGCGACTGGAGGGATGCATTCTGGTAGCTATGAGAAGGCAGCCAGAGGTTTCTTGGTTTTAATTACAGTGTTTAATCGCCTCTGACGGCTCCGGGCTGGAGCACCACCTCCGCGTAGGATGCAGCTGCGAGCGTGGGTTGGAGCACTGTCACCGTGCAGGATGCCGCCCACGGCCTGAGCTGATAACAGGGATTAGCTGAGTGTCACCCAGCGCTGGGGACAGGGCGGGCAGGGGCTCACCGGGGACAAGGGCCAGGGAGTGAGGGGAAATGGGCCAGACTGGCTGATCCCTGCTCCCTGCTGGGTTTTCCACCGCAGCAAACTGGGATTTCTATCACAGCAAACTGGGCTGGATCCTGCTTCCCGGTGTGAATTGCTGAGGTTCTGCTGCATATGTGACCCCGGCACCCAGCACACTGCTAAAAAGCCTCGAGGGGAAACTCTGTGCAGGTTTTAGGGATGCTGGGAGAAAGCATCCCATCCTGAAATCCTTGGAAAATGCAGCTTGCCTGGCAGGAGGTACCAGGACACCCCGTGGTGGGAGAGCTGCTGCTGCGGGGGTCTGGACGGCTGCTGGGTTTGGGTGGGACAACGAGGTCCATGGTGCTGGTGGAGGGACAGTTTGGGGTTTGCCGTGTCACCTGGGCCAGGCCATTCATCTTGCAGGGTAATAACTCAGTAGGAGCAATTCTGATTTGGATGGATATTTATAGGGATGCTCATGTGGTAGAGAAATTTCTGCCGTTTCTTTATAAGCATGAAAGGGGACATTGGGGACTGTCACAAGGTGTGCCCAGCTCACAGGTTACCTGCACAAAATCTTTTTCACAGGACATTGTTGGGTGTCACGCCCATGCAGTGGCTGTTCTCTTGGCAGGTGGATTTTTTATCCCCACTGGTTCCTTTCCATTAAGTGTTGAACAGAGAAAATATTCTCAAAAAGCTCTGACAGCTTCGGTTTGCAGATCTACTGCTTTCTGCTTCCAGGCGTGGTCCTGAACGCGGTACACGTGGGAAAAGCAAGGTGCAAGCTGGGGAGGGAGGCACATGCTGCAGAGCATGGCTGGGTGACAGTCCATCACCTGCATCCCTGGAAATACAGCCTGGGATGGTCAGAGGTGAGCTCGTGGTGGGAGGATGCAGCTCTGAGCCCCAACCTGCCGATGCTGGAGGGGCTGCCGGAGAAGGTCCCCTCTCCAGCCCCACAAAAAGGGACTTTGCAGCTGCCTTGGGAGTGGGAAGGGCTGGGGGGCGGATGGATGGAGCACAGCGTGGTCCCTGCAGCTGGAGGGGCTGGCTGGAGGGGGTCCCGCTGCCCGGGGGGGCTGAGCTGGGCTGCAGCTGGCTGGTTCCCCACGGGCACAGGGCCCGTCCCTCCTGTGCCGCAGCCTCTCGCTGCTCCTCTCTTCCCGCAGCCGATGCTCTCAGCAGCTCGCTGGCTGCAGCAGGGTCCCTGCAGCTCCGCCGGGACCTGGGTTTAGGTATGTGTGGGGGGACAGAGGGGTTGGGTGCCAGCGGAGGGGGGAGGTGACCACTTGGGGTTGGGTGCATGAGTTTCTACCACCCTGGGTGACTTTCCTTTTGGTCCCCAGCGTGTCTCGGCTCCGGGGACCCGGCTGATGGGCTTTTCCCAGGCAGGGCGTTGAGCTGTGTGATGCTTCAGGGTGGGTGCAGTGTTGTGCCTCCCGCTCTGTCCTGTGGGTCCCAGCACACCCAGCACCCCACTGACCCAAGGGGGCCCTGGGGGGAGCAGGGCACTACTCCTCCTGTGGTTGTTCTGCCAGAACCTGAGGTCTTCAGTGTGCTCTGAAACACTTCAGATTTGGTTTTGGTTTGAACTCCTTTTTGCCTGATGAACTGGACAGCTGTCCTTTAGGGTGTGCCAGTCTTTGACCTGAAAGAAATCTGTTAAATCTGTTTGGTTTTGGTTTTTTGTTTTTCTCCGGGGGTGGTCGCCTGTGTCCTGGGATCCTGCTTTACGGGACCTTTGCAATCTGGGTTGGACACCAAAATTAATCGATCTAATTGCAGCCCAGAGCCCTGCGTCCACATCCCACTATGGTTTGTGTTGCATCCCCTTTCCGTTCCCAGTTTAACCAAGTCGGTGCATGTTTAACACTGGGATGCTCCACCCCGGAGGTTGTCCTGTTTCCAAAGGGGGTCAGGCAGACTTGGGAGGGGACAGGAGGATGCTTCCCAGGGGCTGCCTTGGAAAATCACCCGTGTGTTTGCCAGCTGCTGGCTCGTTCCAGCCCAGTTTTGCCCATCAGGCTGTGAGATGTCACATTGCAAATGCGGCATATGGAGCTTGGGCTCAAATTGTCTCTTTTCTGGCCTAAAAGATGAAAAAGCTGCTTGAAGGGTGCAGAAGGCACATGAGCACTGCATGGGTTTGCTTATTCACGTGGCTGATGGAGAGCAGCCAGCGCCGGCTGCCTGCTGCGTCCCTGTCCTCGCCCTCCGCGCTGCTGATGAGCATCCTGGGGACATTGTAGGTGGTGGCCCATGGTCTCCTCTCCCAAGATCCATGGTGGCAGTTCTCCGGGGTCCTCTCCTCACTCTTATCCTCCCCATGTCTTTCAGATGTCCTGCAGTAACCTGGCACCCTGCAGAAGGACCTGCCTGCCTTAGCCAGCCCGTCCTCCCAAGCATCCCACCAGCCATGGCCTCGACACCCCAGTGAGGGGCGAAGGGACAAGGAACCAGTCCCCCCAACACTGCCACGTCCCCCGGCAGAGCCATGGAGGCCCCCCTGGACGTGCCCGTAGGGAACCTCATCGATTTTGACACCGAAACGCCCACCTGCATCCCCTCAGAGCCCTCTCCTCCTGCTGCTCCCAGTGGCAACGGGCACCTGGGGGACACGGGGGACATGGCTGGGGAGGAGAGCGATGCCACCGAGTCAGCAGACAGCGAGAACGACATGGGGGACTCTCCCAGGCACTGGGGCAGCTACCACCGCTCCTCCTCCAACGAGTCCTTCTCCTCCGGCCAGAGCACCGAGTCGGCGTGGGACGAGGCGACGGCCGAGCGCCGGGAGTTCATGCGGCACTACGTGGAGAAGATCTTCACTGGGGGGTGAGCAAGTGGGGGTCATCCCATGGGATGGGATCTGGATGCTTTCCCCCTCTGGGAGCGTCGGTTTGTGTCCTTCCCCATGCTTGGTGAACCCAGGCTGTTGCTCCCGGCTGGAACATGGTGGAGGAGGAGGAGGAGGGAATAGAAGATGGTCCAGAGGAGGAAACAGAGATGGCCCGAGGCTGGAGCAGCTCCCGTGCGAGGACAGGCTGAGAGAGTTGGGGGTGTGCAGCCTGGAGAAGAGAAGGCTCCGGGGAGACCTTCCAGCACCTTCCAGTGCTGAAAGGGGGCTCCAGGAGAGATGGGGGGGCTCTGGGTCAGGGATGTAGTGATAGAACGAGGGGAAACGGGTTTAAGCTGGAAGAGGGGAGATTGAGATGAGATCTTGGGAAGAAATATTTCCCTGTGTGGGGGGTGAGGCAGTGGCCCAGGGTGCCCAGAGAAGCTGTGGGTGCCCCATCCCTGGAGGGGTTCAAGGCCAGGCTGGATGAGGCTTTGGGCAACCTGGGCTAGTGGGAGGTGTCCCTGCC
>NW_010126863.1:0-928 GCF_000699245.1 Pterocles gutturalis | reverse complement strand
CCCCTCCCTCGGCCCCTCCCGCCGCTCCGCAGGGCTGCAGACACCGCTGCTGGGCGGGCGAGCGGGAGAAACCTCCCCCCACCGAGGGCGGGGTGGGCCCGGGCCGTAGCAATGATGACAAGAGCAGCGCAAGGTTAGGGTTCAGTTCCAGCTGATTTTATTTCCTTCCCGAAGAAAAAAAAAAAAAAAACAAAAACCAAACAAAAAAAAACCCCAAAAACAAAAAACCCAAACAAACAAACAAACAAAAAAAGCGAGGTTATTTACAGAAGGTATATCAACAATCTGACAGGCAGTGAACTTGACATGGTTAGCTGGCATGATTTTTTTTTCCCCCTCTTCTTTCCCAACGTTGCGTTGTGGATGATCGTTAGAGAAAAAAAAAAAAAAAATTCTATAACAGCATATTGCACAGGATGGATGACCAAAAAAAAAATTAAAACAACAAAAAAAGTTAAAACCCTTAACGGAACCACCTCATCAGGCAGACGTCCTAGTGCCTGTCATGTTATATTAACATACATAAACACACAATCTTCTTTTTTTTGCTTATTATAATACAGACTTAAATGTACAAAGATGTTTTCACTTTCTTCATCTTAAACACAACAGCTATAAACCTGAATACATATGCTATCATCATGCCATAAGAGACTAAAACAATTATATTTAGCGACAAGTAGAAAGGATTAAATAGTCAAATACAAGAATGAAAAAACGCAGTTACATAGTGTCGCGAACTCAAACCGGCATTTCGATAGATCCAGTGGTTTAAACGGCACGTTTTTGCTTATTTAAAAAAAAAAAAAAAAGTGCAAAAGATGTGGTTTACAAGTTAAAGGTACAGGATCCCTTCCGGGTAAATGCACCAAGTTGCTTTACTTCATTCCGGGATAGCTTCCTCCCCCAAACGGTAACATACAGTGTA
>NW_010126862.1:3812-6147 GCF_000699245.1 Pterocles gutturalis | reverse complement strand
GACACTCGGTCTCACGCTTTGCCTCTCCGCGGGTCTCTTTTTCCATGCTGCTGGGGGGGGATGAACGAGTCAAGGGTTGAGCCTTCACGCCCCAACTGCTCTGGTGCTTTCTGCTGCCTCTTCCCCCTAAATAAGCATTTTTCTGGCTTTTTTTTTTTTTTTTGGCTGTTCCTAAGTCTTGATGCCCAGCACAGTGAGTAGGGAAGATGGTGGTAGAGGAGGGTATGGAGCTGTGACGGTCTCAGCCAAACTCCCCCAGGAAGAGGGCTGCAGGATGGGGAACCTCACTGCATCTCCACCCAGGGCCATGTTCTTGGTTCCTCCCCAAGAGGCAGACCCAGATATTCAATAAGGCTCTTCCTAAATTAATAACGGAGTTGGAGTTTGTCCTCTGCCCTGGCACAGAGCAGCCCACATCTACACCACAAGGTCCCTCAGCTCCGGAAATGGGGCAGCCACATTCCAAACAGTGCTCACCCAATGTGGTCTCCCAGAGGAGGCATCAGGTGGGACCACGCTGGAGGTGGCAGGAGATGGGACCAACCTCTTGGGGACTTGAGGTCCCACAAAACATTTCTCCAATGAACACCAACCTGAGGAGACCCCAAAGGCAACAGGGGGTCTTCAGCTGAGCTCTCCCCCTCTCCCTGCAGTGTACGTCACGCTGGATGAGGACACGTCACACCCCCAGCTCATCCTCTGGGCGTGTGGGAAGACGGTACGGCATGGAGACACGCGGCAAGCCATGACAGATAACCCCGAGAGATATGACACTTATGACTACGTCCTGGGCCGGGAGGGATTTGTCTCTGGGAGATACTTCTGGGAAGTGGATGTGGGTATGGAGGAAAGAGGAGTCTGGGCCATGTGGATGGCCAAGGAGTCCATGAAGAGGAAGGGGTGGATCAACCCAGCTCCTCAAGATAGGATCTTGGCTCTTTTGCACTGCAGGGGCAAGTATTGGGCTCTGACCTCCCCTGACCACACACCTCTCATCCTCACCCAGCTGCCCCGGAGGGTTAGGGTCTACCTGGACTTTGAGGAACAGATGGTCGCCTTCTTCAACACTGACAACCAAGATCTGCTCTTCACCTTCCCGCTGGCCCTGTTGAGTGGGCAGAGGATCCGTCCCTGGTTCTGCATGGGGCCCATCACCCAACTCCACCTGAAGTCACCTCCTTCACCCCCATGTGTCCCCAACGTGGAGCAGCCTCTGGTCCCTTCGTGCTTCCCACTGCAGAGCCTCCCCCATGCATACCAGAGAGCAGGACACAACCAAGACGTGGAAATCCATGCTGCTGTCCACAATCAGACATGACCAATGCCCAAGACTCTTCCAGTTGGATTGTGCCACCACAGTGTCCCAAGACCCCTCCAGGCGCATTGCACCACTATGGTGTCCCAAGACTCTCCCAGTTAAGCCATGGTGGCGTCTCCACCCGAGCAGAGCCACCCTTGCTCCTTTTGGAGCTTGCAACAAGATGTCATGGTGGCTTAAGACACGTGTGTCTTCCACCAAGGTGATGTCTCCAAGCAAGCGGCTCATTCCTGGAGGTCCTTGGCCTTCAGTGATGGGCAGAGTCCAAATCAAGAAAGGTCTTGGGACCCAAAGGGTGTCAGAACCCACCTGAGATACAGGAAGGAAAACCCCACGGTGCCAACACCAAGATGAGAGCCTGGGAAGAAGGAGCTGTGCATCTCTCCCCTCTCGTTCTCCACTTCCTCTCCAGTCCCTAAAGTCTCACCAAACACGGTGTCATGGTTTATAAAGCCACAGGGAAGGTTTTTGTTAAACACCTGGTGGGCTGAGGCAGGGACAGGGAGGGTTTCACTCACCACTTAGGGTCACAGGCAAGAAACCGACAAGACTTAGGAAGAACAAAAAAACCACAATTGAATGTATTAACTATTTACAACAAGAAGCAAGATACTGAGAGAGAGAAATCACAACTTACAAAGGCATTTCTCCCCCACCCCTCCCTTCCTCCCAGAGCCCAAAGGCTTTGTTCTGTACGTTCTCACCCGGGCGGCGCAGGGGGCAGGGAATGGGGGGTGCAGTCAGTCCGCCACTCCTTCCTCCTCAGGGGAGGGCTCCTCACAGTCTTCCCCAGCTGCAGCGTGGGGTCCCTTCTCATGGGAGAGTCCTTCTCAAAAACTGCTCTGGTGTGAGTCTTTTTCCATATGGGGCCACAATCCCCTGACAACTGCCCAGCTGCGGCGTGGGCTTCTCCGTAATTCCTAAGTGGGGTCCTCCACGGCTGCATCTTCTCATGGGCTGCACCAAGGGACAAACCGTGTGTCACCATGAATCTTCACCATGCTGCAGGGGAAATTC
>NW_010126862.1:0-3641 GCF_000699245.1 Pterocles gutturalis | reverse complement strand
AGCCAGGCTGGTCCGCCCGAGCCTTGCCCTGCCTGGGGCCACGCCAACCCCATTGTTCCGTGCCCCCTCTTCAATCTGTTATTTGCAGAGGCGCCAATTGGCTCAGCCCTGGCCTGGTGTGGGTCCAGCCTGGAGTTGGGGAAACTTCCAGTCGTTTCTCACAGGGGTTAGGTCGGTGGTACTCCTTCCCCCACTCCCTGCCCCCCCCCTACTCCCTGTTACTAAACTCTTGGAGCCCGGGCGTGGGGATGAACCTGTAGCAATCACTTACAGGAGCCACCACTGTAACCCCTCCCTTGCCACCACAGCAGGCTTGCAGCTAGGGGAACTCTTAGCAGTTACTTACAGGGGCCACCACTGCAGCCCCTCCCTTGCTGCCAGCAGAGCTGGAGTCCAGGGAAGCCTTTAGCAGATACTTACAGGAGACGTTACTGTGGCCCCTCCCTGCTACCAGACAAACCCACCACACAAAACCACAACAAGCTGGTAATACAAGTTTCTACCATCAAATCGACCTGTTCACTGTTCTGAAGTACATCCCACGAGGAATGGTTAGCTTGGTTACATGGGCTTCAACCCCTTGAGAGGAACAAAAAGAGATGCAATTGGGAATCTATAATCACATGCTCCACCCAGTGGTGGTCTTATTAGTTTTGATTTGTTATGTCTATTGCTTATAATAATGTTGTATGTAAGACTATGGGCAATAGCTGAATGCCTTTAAAGGCTTCAAAAATGTCTTGGACATACTAGCTGGCACGCTTACTGAAAACAAAGGGAGGACTGTTAAGAAATATTGTTTGTTTATCTTAAGTAAGTACGTTTTAAAAAGAACAAATTGCTCAGAGTTGTAAGGTTGTGTGGTTTAGTATGAGAGCTACTCAGCTTTAGTTACCTAGATAGCAGCCAGATCTGCTGAAGCCTGGGGCTGCAAGCCCTAAATTCCCACTTAGGTCTATTTTTCCTTTTAGCTGGTACAGTGTGCTGTGTTTTGGGGTTTTTCGTGTGAGAATCATGTAGGTAACTCACTGAAGCTGTGGTCATGGCTAAGCATCTATCCTAGGTCTGGAACTTTTCACCCTAAACTGGGGACCTCTGCAGTTCCTTATATTCTGCTGAAAAAAACACAGAAGTTCCAGAGGCTTCAAGGCTACAGCCGTCAACAGCAGGTGGAACTCGTTAAGGTAAGAATAACTGGTGACCTGCCCAGAGACAGAGACAGAATCCAATGAGGTGTCAGATGACCCCAAACCAAAAATCACAGTGGGACCAAAAGTCGTGTGAACAGCACTGTGAACAGCGCCTGAGGGGCAGGTGAACAGTCTGTAAGGGCAGAATTGCCCAGGAATTTCGTGGCTCAGAGTCCCTCTCTGGAGGCACCCAGCTTCAGTGGACCCTGCTGCTGGACCACTTAATAATTATTTTATTTTTAACTTTGATGCCAGAGGCTGTGCTATTGGAGACTTAGGGTTCAGACTGTGGAGATGCCGCCAGACGCCCAGACAGAGCAGGCTTCCTGAACACCTGGACAGTGCCCAGTTCAAGGAAAAGTCTTCATGATAGTGTTAGAAGCACCAGGGCTGCATCCACTTTGTGAACAGAAATAGAGGAAAGCTGTACTATGGAAAGAGTTCTCTGTGCGGCCTGAACAGAAAGGACAGTTTGACTGCTCATCCCGAGGATCAGCTCCATCCCCGCTCACAGACGCAGCTATTCTGGAGATCACAGGGATGACGAAGTAACAAAAACCCTCCTGGGCACAGGCAGAAATCATGCATTTTAATCCCACAACCACATTACTACACACTTCTTCACAGAGTCCACAGGCTTCCCGTCCAGGGAGATCTGGACTGATGCTAAACAACATGACCATAGAACCATAGAATCATCGAATCATGAAGGTTGGAAAAGACCTCAAGGATCATCAAGTCCAAGTGTCAACCCAACACCACCCAACCCAGTAAACCATGTCCTGAAGCACCACATCTACACGTTTCTTGAACCCCTCCAACGATGGTGACTCCACCACTTCCCTGGGCAGCCTGTTCCAATGCCTGATCATTCTTTCAGTGAAGAAATTTTTTCCAATATCCAGCCTAAGATCCTGGAGCTAGACAAAGGCAAGCTTGCAGAGGCCAAAAGCTCCGCAAATAGAAAGTTCTGACGTTATGTGTCCATGGCCATTTGCTCTGTTGCCCTGGCCAGGCTCAGCATGAAGCAGCTTTGGAGAGAAGCTGGCAAAAGAGCAGCTGTCACTTCTGACTCAGAGGCAAGTCCCCTGCCTTCCCTGCTTCTCTTTCAGCATCAGCGACTCGTCAGTTTTTAAACTGAAATCCCTTCCCCAAGTGACCTGTAACCCTTCCAGCAGGACAGCGTACTGTGCACTGGACAGAGGAAAATAAGCTTGGATACAGCAAGAAAACCAACCTTTCTTCTCCCTTAAAAAAAAAAAAAATCTTCTTCCAGTTTGCAAAAATTTGCTGCAACTTCTTTACTTCCCAATTCCAGGTGGCCTGGAAATGCAAACACTGGAGTCTGGGGAGAGGCTTAACTTTCAGAGTTTCCATCCCAAGGCAAGGTGAAAACAGGAATCACGCATCATATGCTGCCAGGAGAAGGGGAATGGGCTAACACTGATGAGTCATCACAACAAGCTCAACAAGGGAGGGACATAATTCTTCTGAACCATTTACCACTACAGTTCCTGTCCTGATTTTCTAGTTGCCATCATGGAAGGCAAGAAAAATCTATAAATTATTACTGTAAAATACTCGGAAGGTCAAACGAGCTGCCAATAATCTCATTTTCAGCCTCTCAACCATGGACTCTTCCGTGGCTAGAGCTGTTCTTGTTGCCTTCATCATAAAAATAAGGAACAGATCACACCTCATGCAGTGTCTGGCATATGAAGTGAAGAGATAATGCTGTCTCTCAAGGTACTCACAAGTCCCCTTTCTCCTGCGCTTTTTCCTCGTGTCATGAACATGGACTTTACTAAGGCAGATGCCGTTCTCAGCAGGAGTTTTCCTCCTGCAGGCTCTCTTTGCTCTCCACTTGCTGCCCACCTGGCCCCCGCATCTCCTCTGCAGGGTTCACTCTGTGCACAGAGCAAATCCTCAACTGCCCCAGTGTCCGCTCTCTGACTGCAGCAGGTAACACAAGATGCGTTTTCGGAGCAGCTGTAACCGTGTCTGTCTGCACCAACAGATCTTCTCCAACACTCATCCACACACAATCGCAGCACCAGGGTGATGGACAGAAACAAAACCAGCACAAAACCAGGGAGTGTGGTGAGAGGACAAGGGGTAACGGGTATAAGCTGAAAGAGGGGAGATTTAGACTAGACACTAGGAAGAAATTTTTCACTGTGAGGATGGTGAGGAAGTGGCCCAGGCTGCCCAGAGAAGCTGTGGATGCCCCATCCGTGGAGGGGTTCAAGGCCAGGCTGGATGAAGCTTTGAGCAACCTGGGCTAGTGGGAGGTGTCCCTGCCCATGGCAGGGGGGTTGGAACTCGATGATCCTTACGGTCCTTTCCAACCCAAATTATTATGTGATTCTACGATTCTATGAAAACCGTGCTCCGGGCTGCGCGGGCTGGGACTGGGGCAGATGCCGAGCAGCAGGAGACGGCCCCGGGCCC
>NW_010126861.1:0-443 GCF_000699245.1 Pterocles gutturalis | reverse complement strand
CTCTGGGCTTTGCCGGGGTGCTCCTGCCCACATCAGCGGGGTTGGTGCTGCCCTGTCTCGTGGGCACACTCCTGTCTGGCCCCACGAGGATGCTCCTGCCCAGCCCCAGGGACCTGCTTCTCTCTGGCCCCATGGCCTTGTCCTTCCCCACAGGTGAAGACTTGTCCATGTCCATGCCCGTGGGGCTGCTCCTCTTCCTTTCCTTTGGGCTCCTCCTGCCAAGCTCCTCAGAACTGCTGCAGCTCGACTTTGTGTCGTTCCTGCCACGCCCCGGCCGGCCCTGCCCCTCCATCCGGGGTGTGGGGTGGGAGGGCACCATGGGAGGGATCCCATTTTTTCCCTTCATCGCCCGTCGCTGCTTGGCCATCATCTCCTGCAGCACCGGGTAGAGATCCTCGGCCCTCACCTGGCTGTTCTGGAGGCAGCAGATGGCCTTCAGGATG
>NW_010126860.1:0-4657 GCF_000699245.1 Pterocles gutturalis | reverse complement strand
GGGGGATGAGGGGTGGGCGAGAAATTCCTGGAGATGAGAGTGAGGGTTATGGTGAGGAAGGGGACTGGTGCTGGGGGGTGAGGAGCGAGGGAGGTTTGGGCCATGGAGAGGAGCAGTCGAGGGGTGTGGGGGTGCAAGGAGGCAGCCCTGGTGGGGGGGTGGGGGACACAGGGGGAGGGAGATGTGGAGGGGACAAGGGTCACTCCCTGCAATCACAAACCAGCCTTTCCACTAAAGCAGCGACACAAGCTTCCGCGTCCCCTAGACACCCTGCTTGGTGCCCAGCAGTTCCTCAGAATAATTAGCCCAGAGTGAGAGGATGCTGGTGCTGGGCCTGGAGCACCACGTTACTGTGGTATTACCCTGTGGGTTCTGGAGAACCACAGCTCTCCTTGGGGACAGGCCAATCCACCATGCCCTGCCAACACCGAGATCCTGCGAGATCTGCTCTGCAGAAAGGGTCCCCACCGATGGCCATCTTCTTGCCGGCCAGCGTGAGGTGGAAAATGGAGGGGGAGGGGGGCAAGAAGAGTCTGAAAAGCAGAAGATTAATTAAGAGGCTGTGCCACTGCCTTGCTGTGGTCTCAGTAACTGAACTGTTGAAGTGATTTATTCTTCACAGGGTAATTACGTTCCCCCTTTCTCTGTTATCCATCCCCTGATCTGTGTTCAGCTCTTGGAAGTGCACGCACATGCATTTGGGAACAAATGTGTGGTCCTTGATTTGACATGTTCTGCGAGGAGATGTCCCGTCTGCCCCTTCTGTGTTCTGTGCCTTTGCGTTAGAGTTTCTGTAATACACGAAGCCGCGCTATTTGTATTGATTCAAAGCTTCCAGACCCTTGTATGGCTCAGGGATCTCACCAATTCACCACCACGGCTGATGTTGCTGTGGCACATCACAGCAGTGTTGTTACACCCCTAATTTTGATTGAGAGCTTCCAACCTGGTTTTGTATCGTTATCAAATACCGGTTTCTGCTGCCTTACCGCTGGCAGGTTACTGCTGCATTTTTTAAAGCTGTGTTATGCTTCACGTGGACAAGTTTGGGAAACTCCTGTAGCCACAGCTATGCAGAGTTGGGAGCTGGCTGTTCTAATAGTCCTTCTGGCATCTCGGCTGTGCAGGCAGGAATGAGTAGAAGCCTTTAGAGTTCTTTTTCCTGGGAAATCTTTCTTGTATTAATAATAACCGAGCATTCACTACAGACATATTCTCTTTTAAAAACACAACATCCTTTTGTCATTCACACCATTTGCTGAGCACATCACACACTCGCACTCCCTTGCTGGCCAAGCTGCTTCCGTGCATTTCAGCATCCCATTTTTTTTTTCACAAATGTGGTGTCTGGATGCCTGCCCAGTCCCTGCTCATTTCTGTTCAGCTTTCAGATGCTTCATTCGGGCCATAAACGTTAGAGGGAGCTAAAGACTGCTGCGTGCGTCCAACTGGGTGGTTGGACACTTCTGATTTCTGTCAGGGGTGGCCTGGAGCCCCATCCCAGGGTGGGTGGGCACCCGCTGGTCAGTCCCACAGCCCTTCAGCTCCAGGAGTGTCACCAGCAGGGTCACGGAGAGGTCCCTGCCCTGTCCGGGAGGTGTGTGAACGTCCAGTCCAGCCCACGCTGGTGGGGATGGAGGCGGTGGAGGCTGAAGCCTCTCTGCCGTAGAGTTCCCCACTCCAAACCCCACCAAATCCACAGCTGAGCCATCCTCGAGAAACAGCGGTGTCCCCGAAGGCTTGGTGTGCCTGCCAGGGAGGACGCGTGCGTCTCCGTCACGCAGGGAAGGGATTTGACACCCACCAGAACCCTCCGGCTGTGGGAACAGCCAGAGGCTCAACTCAGGACCAGCATAAAAAACACAGCTACAGAAATAAGACGGGATAATACGGATAGCACAGGAATCTGCGTGGGATGCGGCCGCCTCGGTTCTGTGGGTGTTTGCTACAGCGTCCCCCGACCAAAGCAGCCGTGATCAGCAGAGTATTAGACAAAAGCAATACAGTCAGAGCATAGTGCCATGTGGGAGAGTTTAACATCCCCGAAATAAATCTGAGAACAAACGCTCCTAAAAATGGCACGGCGCTGTTATTTCTGGATCTGATAGCCAACAGATTTCTTCACAAATGAGGCGAAAGGCAGCGCTCTTTCAGAGGGGATAATCGCAAGATGATAAAAAGCCTAACCACAGTAATCACTCTGGGTGGAGGAAGCGGGGTGATTCAGTGTTAGATGAAGGGCTGGAAAGAAAAGGTCTCGGTTGCACAAGGGCAATCTCCGAGCAGCTGCAGTGAAACCAGTGGGACCGGAGCGTTCAGCGTTTGATGGCAGAGGACACCTGGCCTTTCTTTACCTTGCAGAGGCAAAAAAATACATTCGGAATGTGTATTCCAAGCAAAGGACAGGAATGCGGTGTTAGCTCTTACCTGGCTGAGCAGCTCATCTCAAGGGAGTTATTATGCGAAGACTAAACAAAGCTGCAAGGAGGATGGCATGGCACAGACAGCGACATCTCAGTTGTGAGCCAGAGGAGGGCTAAAATGGGACTTGCCAAACCCCGTGCTTTAGCAACAAGCCTTTATTTAACCCTTCAGCCAGGTGAGAAGATGAATCACGAGGCCCGTGACCCACTCCTGCCCCAGGCAGCAGTGGAGTCTCCGAGGGGCGCAGCCGGAGATGCTCTTTGGGAAAACCTGACACTGCGTTTGGCATGCTCCGCTCCCGCCAGTCCTGAGGCCTGTGCAATTCCACCTGGAGCTGAAATCCTCTGGGAAAGCTGAACCTGCACCCCACGGCTCTCCAAAAGCCACACTTCACCATCCCAGCTTGCAGACGCAAGACTGACCAAAGCCTTTTCCAGCTGGCGGAGGAGGTGGCTGTGCCACACTGTGCCACCAAGGGACCAGCCTCCTGGGTCTCAGACCTGTGCTGGGGTCTGCCAGGGTGCACATCGCTCCCTGAGATGGCCACAGAGGGACAACCTGCACAATACCCACAAAATTACACCAAATGGCACATTCTACCAAAAAAAATCCCCCAAATTGGTTTGTTTTGGTTGCCTGGACAGGAGAGGTGATTCACAGCAAAATGCACAGTAGGTCTTTCCTTCTCTGCCCTGTCCGGGAGAACATTTTAAAAACACAAAAAGGAAAACAAATTTTTTTTTAATCTTAAACAGCCCTTCACACCTTTCTCTCCACATGCCCAGCGTGGTTTTGGGGTTCACTGACTGTTGAGATGCTCAGACTGGGGCTGGGGGAATGCATGTTCCTCACTTCAGGGGTTTTTTTTTGAGCAGATAGTGAATCAACATGTTAGTTAATAACCTGTATTGTCTCCTGCCACCAGTACAGACCCAAAAAAGGGACCCAAAAAGACCAGTTTAGACCCAAAGCACTGACGATGCTTTCTCTGCCACGCACCCACCCTCCCCAGCGCCCCGTGCCACAGCCACGCACCACTCCCCCAGCTGCCCCAGCCGCTCGCATCCCATCGTGACCCGATGGCTCAACTAAATCCTGAGAACTGACACAAGCCCCCACGTCACCCCAAGCCCGACCCGCTACGTCACCCGGGCCACCCCAGCGGCTTTGCAGTGGCCCTCACGGTGCCACCAGGCCAGCGTGGGTGGCATTGCCGTTGCTCCGCTGCGGGGCTTTTCTCTGATGTGAATCACCGCAGACGTATTTATAGCGCCCTGATCCCGGCGGGAGAGCCTATTTTGGGCCGATGCTCGAGCAGCAGAGCAGCACAGGTTATTTTAACCCAGCATCGGTTTATTTTCAGAGCTGCCCTTCTCCGCACGTGCTCTGAGATGGCTTCCAACTACCAGGCGCTTTCTAGGGGTGGTGAAGCCTGGGGTGCAGGAGAGGAGGGACCGTGCAAAGAAATTTTACAGAGATTAAAACCTAAATCAGCATTCGCAGCAAAGCTCCCTTCAACACCGCCTGCCTGGGCTCCACCCAGCACCTTGGAAGGTGGATTGTCTGCAGGACAGGCCATGAACAAAGGGCAGGAGGGGACAGGTTTCTGGAGAAGACAGGTTTCTGCAAGAAGAGGAGAGCAGGATAAGGGGGAAGAAAAGGAGAGCCAAGAGCTGGATGCTCCTAAAGTGTCCAGGGTGGAAATACGGGGGGCCTCAGGCAGATGAGGGAGCAAGAGCTTTGGTCAGCAGAGGCAGAAACAGCGCAGCGGGGTGGGACACGTTCCTCCTTATCCTCTGTACCCAGGGACCTCAGCTCTGGTCCCACCATGGGCCATCCTGGAGCAGCCAGGGAGAGGAGACTCCCTAGGTCCGGATGCCGCAGGAAGCAGCCGCTCCATTTTCCAAGCAGCAAGCACGGACCTACTGGACTCCTCAGCAGCAGGTTGCTGGGAGGTTTCTCCGCTCAGGGCTGCTCTTGCCAGCGTGCAGAGCCAGAACCAGCAGCTCCTGGGCCACAGCAGAACTCACAGCCCCCTCCTCAAATACCTGGGGTCTGCTGGGACAGCAGCGCCATGCAGGGTGTCCCCACCAGCCAGTGGCATCCAGAGGGCTCACAGCACAGCAGCAGGGCTGGAAAACTTAACTTACAGCAGGCCAGAAAAAAAAACCTTAAAAATTAAAATACATTTTAAAAAAACCTAAGCAAGGTCTTCCCTGCCCACAGAAGAAAA
>NW_010126859.1:241-1231 GCF_000699245.1 Pterocles gutturalis | reverse complement strand
ACAGCAACGCCAGCCGCGCCGAGGTCATCGTCACCGGTAGGTCCTTGTCACCAAGCCTTGGGGACACATGGGAACGGAGGGGGGGAGCGGGGCTCAGCTGTCCCCTCTCGGCGCAGAGACCCCCGACAAGCCCATCACTGTCACCGTGGAGGAGAAGCGGGTGCAGCGGGTAAAGCCCGGCGCCGATGTCACCTTCGTGTGCACCGCCAAAAGCAAGGTGACCCGGGGGGACACGGCATGGCAGGGGGTGTGGGCACCCTTGGGTCAACATGGCGACATGTGGGACATGGGGACACCTCTGGGTGCCAACAGGGACATACATGGCTTGGGGACATCTCTGGGTGCCCATAGGGACATGCAGGGCGTGGGGACACACCGGGTGCCCGTGGGGACATGCAGGAGAGAGGGACACCCATGGGTGCCCACGGGGGACATCCAGGGCATGGGGACACATTGGATGCTCATGGGGACATGCAGGGCAGGACACCAATGGGGACATACAGGGTGCCCAGGGGGACATCCCTGGGTGCCCATGGGAACACGCAGGGCATGGGGACATCCCTGGGTGCTCATGGGGAGGGGCAGGGTGCATTGGGACACCCTTGGGTGCTCAGGGGGACACATGGTGCACAGGGACGCCCTGGGTGCCCTTGGGGACATGCAAGACATGGGGACACACTGGGTGCCCATGGGGACGTGCAGGGTATGGGGACACCTGTGGGTGCCCATGGGGACATGCCAGGCACGTGGCTGCCCTTGGGAACATGTAGGGCATTGGGACACCCATGGGGACATACAGGGTGCCCACAGGGACACCCGTGGGTGCCCATGGGGGGACACAGTGCGTGGGGACATCTCCGGGTGCTCATGGGGACATGCAGGGCATGGCCCCTGGGTGGCCATGGGGACAGGGACACCCCCGGGTGCCCAACCCCGTGGCCTCAGGCCCCTCTGTGTCCCCCCCCAGTCCCCCGCCTACACGCTGGTGTG
>NW_010126859.1:0-230 GCF_000699245.1 Pterocles gutturalis | reverse complement strand
GCGGCAGCACCACGGCTCGCGGCCGCCGGGCGCCGTGGACTTCAACGGCATCCTGACGCTGCGCCGCGTGCGCCCCGAGGACGCCGGCGTCTACGTCTGCACCGGCTCCAACATGCTGGCCATGGACCAGGGCAGCGCCACGCTCCACGTGCAGGGTGAGCGCTCGCGCCAGGGGAGGGAACCGCCGCCACCCAGACGCCGGGGTGATGGGCACCGTTGCTCCCAAGGTG
>NW_010126858.1:2662-3146 GCF_000699245.1 Pterocles gutturalis | reverse complement strand
GGCGGGCAGGCTGCCCGGCACAGCCCCGGAGGGGGCATCCGCACCGCAGCCGTCCTGCTCTCCCGCTGCCAAACCTCATCTTCCTCCTGCAAGGTTAAGTGGCTTCAGCATTTCCACCCCCTCCGCCCTCGCTGCCGCCTTTCAGCTGGTTTTGCATCGCACCGGGAGGGATCCAGCTCTGACAAGAGGTGCCCATGGCAATCAGGGGCCCCTTGGGGGCTGGCGGCCCCCCATCCGCTGCCGTCACCTTTTGTGGGTCACAGCCACCAGCCCCTGGCCAGGGACAGGATCCTGGGGGCTCTGCTCGGGCAGCAGCTCCTCCTCCCATTATGCTGCACCTAAAGCAGCCTTATAAGTAAAATATCACCTCTGTGTGCATAAATATCTAAATACATACCTAAAGGTGTATATTTTTGGATATCCGACACACACCCCTTGTAGCCTGGGCTGGCTCTGCAGGGTGCTGGACTCGCAGGGGAGGCTT
>NW_010126858.1:1691-2645 GCF_000699245.1 Pterocles gutturalis | reverse complement strand
GAGGCTTGCTGCCATTTTCTCTACACATTTGAGATGACAGAGAATAGAGGAGTGAAAGCGTGAGGGTTGGAGCTAAATCCCCAGGGCCAGGAGGAATCTCACAGCGTGACATTACTTAGCAGCAAAGGTCGGTGTAAAACCTCCGGCGCCGCTGGCTGCAGGATGGAGGGAGCCCGGCGGTGGCTCGCTGCCAGCGGGCACAGGGCAGCACCGGTGGCAGGGGCTCTGCCACGGGACCAGGACACCCAGCAAAAAAGCAGAGGCATGCAGGCAAGTGGTGCAAAGCCATCGCTTCCCTCTCATGCAACTCCACCTCCTTGAGCAACCCTCCCCAGACAAGCACTGGGACAAGTGCCAGGCGGGCGCTGCGTGCGTGCACCGTGCACGCTCCCACACAGCCCTTAGCACCGCTCCCCTGCACGGGTCCTGACGGCGCCCCTCGGCACAGGGCTGAAGCATCCAGAGACGCAGACAGAGGGATGCTTCGATCCCTGCCACGCCTCGCCCCACGAGCAGAGGATGGAGCCCTGTCCTTGACCCCTCTGCAGCAGCCGCAGCTCCTGCCCACGCCGCCCCTGGAAGACGCTGCTTGGTCCACGCACAGCAAAGACCCCGGGGGCCCGTGTCCTGACTCCAGTGCCACCTTCGGTGTTGTGCGTGCACAGGGTGGAGCGGCAACGTTTTGCTGCCATGGCAGAGGGCACGGCCATCAGGGACAAACCCCACTGGCTGCTCCGGGGTCAGCGTGTTCAAACAGGACCCCAGCACCTCTCCTGGTTCATGCAGACACGGCACGGACGGACAGTTGCACAGGGTGGAGCGGCAACGTTTTGCTGCCATGGCAGAGGGCACGGCCATCAGGGACAAACCCCACTGGCTGCTCCGGGGTCAGCGTGTTCAAACAGGACCCCAGCACCTCTCCTGGTTCATGCAGACACGGCACGGACGGACAGT
>NW_010126858.1:1322-1589 GCF_000699245.1 Pterocles gutturalis | reverse complement strand
CTGCCGATACACTGCAATTAGCGGTAGCCCCGATGGAGAAGAACACCTTCAGTGAGGAAGGTGATGGTCATACACAGAGAAACCCAACATCAGGGCGCACGGTCAGAGCAGGGCTTTGCACAGGCAGGTCCCTCGCTCCAGGATAAAGCCACTGCAGGGACCAGGTTCAGGGGCAGCTCCGGGAACGTGGAGGGTGTCAGGGACCATCCCACCCCATCCCCCTGCCCGGGGTCCCTGGCGGCTCCCCCCGGGAGCTGGCCGGGAGGC
>NW_010126858.1:0-958 GCF_000699245.1 Pterocles gutturalis | reverse complement strand
AAATCAAGTCCTTGGGAAAACAAGGGTGGGACTTAGCCAGCGGGCATTGGGGTGGGTTTGTGGTTTTTAAAGACTGGCAATATTGTTTTCCAAAACTGGCACCTGAACTGGTATTTCCCTGTACTTTGGCTGTCCTCGATGACGCTGCCCGGTCAGTTCGGTGTTTTCAGAGGGGTCAGAGCAAACGCAGCAGCGCTGACCGTGCACATCACAAGCAAGCATGAAAGGTGCCTGTGGGGTTTTTTTCTTTAAGAAAACCAAACATTTATATTGGTTCAATTAAACCTGCAGGGTGATACCAAACAGACTTGGAAAAAAATGCGCCTGCTTTTAGCGAGAAGCCCGTGGGGCGAGGAACAGGGATGCTGCAGGGGAACAGCTGAGAGCCCCGACCCCATGTAACAGCAAAGAACCGCGGGGCAACACCGGGCCGGCACCGCGATAACACGGGGCAGCGACGCCTCCAGAAAAGCGATGAGCTGCGGAGGAACAAGGGCAGGCAATCCCCCGGGGCTGGCTCCAGCCCAGCAGCACCGTAGGCACTGCAAACCGACAGCTCATGCTTTCAGGTGTTTCACCTGTGACAAGAGGAACTGATGGAGACTTGACCCCAACCTGCCAGCAGAGAGTCATCTCCAGCTCAGGGCACGCTGGCCAAAGTCTTTCAGCACCTTTTAGCACTTGGTGCTTCATGTGTGTTAACTAACCCCAGACCTAACGCCTCGGTGCAGGGGCAGACCCTGGAAACATAATTTACCGATGGGGCAACTGAGGCTGCAGCTCAAGGGGCAAAGTGGAGATGGGGCGAGGCTGCAGACTGAGCCCCAAATAGAAACATCTCCGCACCCCCCGTGTCCTCCCCACTCTGCTGAGAGCTCGCTGTGGGATGATCTGAAAGTGGTTTAAGTGTCTCACAAACGAACAAGAATCCACACAAGTACAAATAACAACGACGTAG
>NW_010126857.1:0-3174 GCF_000699245.1 Pterocles gutturalis | reverse complement strand
TATATTATTCAAAACTGGGTATTTTAATCTTCCTGAATTTTGTAAAAGCTTAATTACATAGAAGTATTGTATAAAAAGTTAATTCATATAAAAGTATCAGTACAGATAGTCTAAATCTATCTGCTTATTTTTATTTCCAGACTTAACTGAATTTTATATGTTTAGCTTTTACTTCCCCTCTTGCCTAAATTTTGTTTACTGCTGTTATATCTTTTTTTTCTAAGAATCCTCTTAAGGAATAAAGGAATTCAAAAGTTTCTTCTTTTTTTTCTTATTTTTTTCTTTACTGATGTTCAGTTCTACAACATCTTTAAAAAAAATTGAGTGACAGACAATTTAACATGCTTTTCCTTGAGATTCCATATTTCTTTAAAAGCTTTAATTTTTTTTTTAAATGAAATTATTTCTCTTCATGTGAGTGGATTCTGTCTTCCTGCTTCCCTGTCTGTATATGCTTATCCTTAGAACTAGAAATATTTCAGAGAACACTGTCCAAGAAGTTCTGATCCAAAGCCTCCAGCCAAAAGTTTACATCTGCCACCAGGACCACTGCCACATGCCTTGTTGGTATCCTCATGAACTGCTGACCGCTGGTTCCTCCACAGCACTCTCTAAAAGGCAGCTTCACTATCTTATGGCTGCTTTTCATTCAATGGACTCTGGAATCAGAATTCACCCCTGTATATGTTTTGCAACATCTATACCAGCTCTCCATCATGTGTTTTCTTAATCTTGAGCCTCTCAAACACAGACCTGATGGAGGCAGCAGGAACGTATCTATAGCTTGTTCTTTGGCACCTTTATTTCACATTTCTCCTTGTAAATATGAATGCTAGCTGGGGCTTTGTGTGTGTACCTTCCCACAATTCATGCTCACGTTTTAAGCACCACAAAATGTATCTGCATGTACACATTTGGGTTGGTTGTGAGAGTAGAGAGTAAACAATACTTAACATCAAAGTATCATGTTAAGTCTATCACCTGTAGATTCCAGCTGTTCCTGGAGTTTTTCAGCTGCAAGTACCATTTTTCATGCCCTAGCAGCAGATTGTAAATAACTGTAAGACAATAAATTATTTCGCTGGAGGAGTGAGATGGCTGCAGGCCAGTTGTCAGAGGTAAAAGATTTTGGTGCAGATTGTGTAACAAGCAGACCTGAGGAACTTGAACTTTGGTAAGAAGAGGTGGAAACTAGCAGACCAACTGTCTCATTTTGTGAATTTTCAGTTGGTGGGGTAAGGGTAGGCTCATACCCTCTTTACTGAGCCTAGATTTGTGGTACATTGCATTTTAAATACATCCATATAAAGTTCTAGTTCTGAACATTTCAGTCTTGTATCTTCCTCTACTTCCAGCCCAGGCTGGAAACACATTCCTTTGTGTGTAATTGCCTAAAAATTTCAGCTATTCCTGACAGATGCAAATATGAGTTCTTCATGCAACATCTTCAGGTCTTTAGGTATTTGTAAGACAAAAAGTTATTTGAAAGCTTTGCAGTCTGATTCTTATTCAGGTTTATTACATTTTAACTATACAAATAGAGCGTAAGGGGGCCATATATCAGAAGGCTTTCTGAATTCTGAGTGTCCTCATCCAGATGTTGGAATTTTTGCATCTATTAATGAAGCTATTTAGGGTGCCCAGTTAATGCACCAATGAGAGCAGCCAGGCCAGTTCAACCAACTGTTAGATACTTCTATTTATTTAGAGAAGTCATAATTTTTTAGGCTTAGTTTGTATTGAAGGAAACGCCATGTAGGCTCTGGTTGTCAGAATCAGGACCAGAATGAATGGGTTCTCCATTACTTTAGTTTTTGTGAAGAGTTTACATTTATGCAAATCACATATATATTTCACACCACTGTTTGTCAAGAGGTGTATTTTGTATGTTGATTGCACATGTTTATGCAACTGCAAAGCCTCAGATATGTACTTAACTCATAAACAGAGGGCAAGATATGAAAATAGTTGAATTAATTCTGGAAAACCAATAGGTCCCAAAGAAATTTAGGATTTTTTAAAAAATAAATGGTTGCTGAGGTGGTTGAATACATAAAACAAACCTGGATGCTTTTTGCAATAGCAGATCCAACTTAATCATCAGCCATCCATCCTGTTCCTACTGTCTTTTGCCCCTCCTGTGCCTCCTGCATAGTTGTATCAGTTGTTGAATTCTCTGCTCTGGCCCCCCTTACAAATCCCACAAACCCTTGTTCAGATACAGCTGAGAGGGGCACATAAGGGAAGTAATGAAGGGCCAGAAGTAGTGTAGTGTGCTTGGTTTTGGCTGGGATAGAGTTAATTTTCATCGTAGTAGCTAGCATGGGGCTATGCTTTAGATTTGTGCTGAAAACAGTGTTGATAACACAGGGATATTTTGTTATCACTGAGCAGTGCCTATGCAGAGTCAAGGCCTTTTCTGCTTCTCACCCCACCCCAGCAGTGAGCAGTCTGGGGGTGCACAAGAAGCTGGGAGGGGACACAGTTGGTACAGCTGACCCCAACTGACCAAAGGGATATTCCATACTATACGGCGTCATGCTCAGCATATAAAGCTGAGGGAAGAAAAAGGAAGGGGAGGACATTCAGAGTGATGGCATTTGTCTTCCCAAGTAACTATTAAGCGTGGTCGAGCCCTGCTGTCCTGGAGATGGCTGAACATCTGCCTGCCAAAGGGAAGTACTGAATTAATTCCTTTTTTTCTTTGCTTGCGTGCGCGGCTTTTGCTTTACCTGTTGAACTGTCTTTATTCCAACCCATGAGTTTTCTTACTTTTACTCTTCCAATTCTCTCCCCCATCCCATTGAGGGGGAGTGAACAAGTGGCTGTGTGGGGCTTATTGCTGGCTGGGGTTAAACCAGGACAGTCTTCTTTGGCACCCAGTGTGCGGGTGCCACGCACTGGTCACCAAAAAGGACTGCCATGGTTTTAACCCAGCTGGTCGCTAACACCATGCAGCTGCTCGCTCACCAGTCCACCATCTGGGTTAAAACCATGACACGGAGTTGTAAGACAAAGTTACAGAATGTGGTTATGGAACCCTACATTGAATGTATGGAATGAAATGGGTACAAAATTCAATTCTTAGTTAAAATAACATGCTTGATAAATGATAAATGAAAAATGATTCTCCTCATTTGCCTCCTCTTTCTGATGTGTGTACCTGGTGCAAGT
>NW_010126856.1:0-9731 GCF_000699245.1 Pterocles gutturalis | reverse complement strand
TATGTTATTCGCAGAGGCGCCGATTGGCTCAGCCCTGGTCTGGGGTGGGTCCAGTCTGAAGATGGGCAAGCAGTTTCTTACAGAAAGGCTGGTGGTGTCCCTTCCCCCACTCCCCTGTTACCAAACGCTTGGGGGGGAGGGAGGGTGTCTTGTTAAGAGTCATTTAAAAGAGGAGCCACCACTTTAACCCCTCCCTTGTCACCAGACAAAAACCCCAACACAAAACCATAACAGATGTTTTAAGCAAGCTGATGTGTAGTGTTGAATATTTCCTATCTGGGCTTATGGGTTACTTAATCTTTTAGGGAAACTGCATAGCAGAAATTAAAATGTATTTGAGATTGCCAGTAAAATACTAACAGTAAATATTAAATTCTCAGTGTTTCATTGTTTTTCTCTGCAGGTGCTTATAGAAAATGCCAAAGCTAATGGGGATGTTAGAACTCTGGAACTAAATGAGAAATTGTCAGCAAGTGCCTAGTATGGACTATCTCAAGTGAAAAATCTTCCATTTGTGCAACTTAATCAGTCCATCTTCCAAGAACATATGTGGTTTGGGCTTTTTTATTTGTTTGTATCTTTTTTGTTACATTCACTGCAACTTTATCTTTAGTTTTTCTTTTTCTTGAACAAAAGTAGGATATTTTGTTGTTGGCATGGGTTCCGCTGTAAAAAAAATGCTTTATTTGAAAGGAAAAACATGAATTTTCTTTTGTTTTCTTCCTCACTGAAACTTCAGTGCTATTTGCGATGGAGAGTACTTGTCTGTATGTCTCCCTTAGCTACACGCAGAAGTATAGTATTAACTGCATTGGCAGTGATGCAAGGTTTTCTTGGAACAGAATCTTAACCAGCTAAGTAGCAGCAAACTTTTCTCCCAGATATTGTAAACATTCGGAGATTTAAAATATCTGTATTCCTTTGATATATGTTGGTTTGCAGATGAGACCCAAATCCAATTGAACCTCATGTGTGGTGTCAGTTTATACTTTTTTTGGATTTATTTTTTTTATTTTTTTTTTTAGCTTATCTTAATTAAAGCAGTGTATCCTGCAGGCTTCAGTAAACATTCCCATCAAGAAAAGCTTGTGGTCGTCAGGGACAGGGTCATACTTATAAATGTGTGTAACAGGCTCTATTTATGCCTTGGTAATTCTGCTCCTGACTGCTTAAGTGGATGAATCATGACAGTGGTTCTTAAGACGTGATGTTATTTTGCCTTTATGTACATGAAAATAAAAAAAAATAAAGCAGTGATTCCAATCTGTTAATGTTACCATTTGGATTTTCAAGCTGTACACCAAGAGTCATGATAGCTGTCCATTTCCTGGTTTGAAGTTTCTTAAAATTTCTGTCAATACACTGAAGTCTTATGATGGCTGAGATGGTCCCGTATTACAGAGAAGAAAGGGCACTTCCAAGGCATTGCAGTGGGACTGCATTGAGCATACATGTGGTTTCAGAACCAGTTTTATCGGGCTTAAAGAAAGCAGGATGCCAAGCTGGGGAACGTGTGATGCATGTCTCTGCCACCAGCCGTGCAGAGTGATCTCTAGAAAGCAAATGAGAGCCACAAGTGTGCCACTGTCCTTTTAAAGAGGAAAACTAAGCTAATTAGGCTGGTGTTCCTCTGTGGAGGTGAGTAGAAGCCTCTCTGAATGGCAAGAATCCCTCCTTGTCTCCCACACTTTCATTCTTCCACCCATCTCAATGTAAAATACTTTCCTTAAAAAGATTTTTTTTTTTTGGTTAAATTTGGATGGATTGTGGTTCCCTTCACAGCCTGCTGTCACATAGTCTTGAACTATCAGTAACTGCAGATATTAAAAGAGGATGATGCAAGAGCCACGCTCGTGACTCTCAAGACTAGCTGTAACTTTTTTTAGCTCACTGCTGTTAAAAGCCTGGAAAAGTTCTTACAGCCTATAGTTCGTGTCCTTGGCATATGGTCTTGATATTTGTGCTTCCTCCTCCATTTGTGCTTCCTCCTCCAGCTGTGGGAGAGCATCATCGCCAGCCTGACAACAGCAGACTGAGCGGCTGCCTGCCTTCGTTAATGCATGAGACAGAAACGCTTCTACGTGAGCATTAGCCTATACTTTGCTCAGCACTAGACTTCAAACTATTTCTAACACCTGGGAGAACAGACAGATAACAGCAGGCCAGAGAAACCAGCTAGGTAACCATTGGTTGTGAATTTTCTGTGTTAGAAAAAATAAACAACACTACAGTGTTTTTTCCCTTCAGAAGGTTCTGAAGTTGCTTTTACTCTGATCAGTGGTGAACTCCTTGAACAAGATGAATATACAGCCCAAGGTTATATTACAAGCCCTGTGGGGAAACAAAACAAAAAACAAACAAAAAAACCCCAAAGAAAACCAACAACAAACCCATGCATCTCTACCACCTACTCAAGTGCTCAGGGAGCATGAGTTTGAACTTAAGCTTCTGTAAAATCCAAAAATATGAGGTAAAAATATTGCTGTCCTCATTGTTTTAACAATGTATAGCCTCCACAAAATCGGTACTTGTGGAAGGTCTGCTGTAACACTGAAAAAACTTGTGAATTCATGCAGGTTGGGACAGCCTGATATTTTATACTATTGCAGAGCTTGGCTTTTGAATGCGAAGTACCGTACAAAGACACATAAGCATAATTGAGCTGGGGAACAGCTGGTTATGGATTTTACCCCCTGGGAAGTTGTATTTTCAGCTGCTCTTACTGTAAAGGAGGAAAAACAAACATTCTCCTACTGTAATTTGTTATGTTGGCTTATGCTGAAGGCAGAATGGAATGAGTTGTAATGAATTTTAAGGTAGAACTTTTTGCTACTTCAGTTGTGAAGGGTTTTTAATGCTTCCTATGTATCCTTTTGTAGAAACATGAGACAATGGCTTGCTTCTGAGAATTTTTTTTCTCTGTTTGGGTTATGCATGTTCATCTCATTCTGTGCATTCCCCAAGAATTGCTGGATTGGATTTCTACTCAGCTTTTAAGCTTCTTTCACAATTATATAATGAAGTACAGTGGATACTAACATTAATGTAGTCTTGCCTAACCTTAGAGTTTAACAAAAATGTTAATGTATACTTCTCTCTCCCCAATACTTTTGTTTGATACCTTTTGATGTGAATGTGAGTGATTTCTAGGACTTTTTACTTGCTGGAGAAAGTTTAAACATACCAAAGTTTCTGCCTGCAGGAGCAACATGGTTAATTGCTGGAGTGGCATTCCCTACTGGCGGCATCAGTTTGGTTTCAGCCATCACACTGTATGGTCTGGCTTCTCAGAGAAGCCACGTGAAATCCACAGCTTTGAGAAACCTGCTTTTCTGGAGAGCAAAAAGCACAACAGACTTGAGAGAGGGATTCCTGCAGGAGGATTATCTGAGCCATTTGAATTTTATTCTCTGGGCAATGGATGGTATTGGGCTTTCTGGAAACAAATGTACTGTAGAAATTCAGGTTCCTGCTGTGATTGCATTGTGACCTCCCTGCTAAAGAACTCATATTAGCTTCTGTTGGGAAATTATAGCGATATGTTTCTTTTGCCCTACTCCGAGTTTTTCTCCTTATTTCCAGATTGTTTTTCTTGGTATTTGAAGCAAAACAAAACCCGCAATGCCAGTTACGTTTTTTGAGCATTCTGTTGGAAACCACCACCAAGTTCTATTCAGTCAAAGGGAGAAGATGAGATATGAATCTTCTTAATAATTCATCTGCTAATAATTAGCTTGCATTTTGTCACCTGTACCCAATTTATTATCTAATTTGATGATGTAGTAGCTTATTATAGTAGGTCCCAATCATGCATGAGTAGATATTCTGATACCAGTTTTTATTATGCTATAACTGCATACACCTGGTGTGCAGTTGGAGGAATTTACCTGATTTCAGTAGTTACAGCAATCTAAAACCGATGTAGCTTACGGCAGGACTGGGCCAACCACATTTAGTAACTGAGTACTTGTTTTCTTTAAGTCCTTTAAATAATATGAATACTTTTGTATGAAATCTGCTTGTAAAATTTTAAATCAATCCTTAAAATTTCACTTTTCTTCTACAGTGAAGCACTCTGTTGTAAAATCGGTGTGAAAATGACCGTTGGTGTTACAGAGATTCTTTTTTTTTTGGCTGCACTATATCATACGTAGCAATAACATCCTACAGGGGCATGGGAGAGCAAAATCAGGTGTGTCTACAGGCGACTTCTTTCTTCAACCCAATGCTGCTTCTCACTGGAGGGAGCATGTGCAAGAGTTGACGAGGCTTGCTCTTGGTGTTCAGTTCTCTGGAAGGTCACTTTCATTCCATCTTTTTCATGTTTTTCTGAATTTTCTTTTTTTCAAGTTTCAGCTTTGTGTTCTGTATTTGTTGAAGCAGCTCCAGGGACTCATGAATGGATTGAAATCCTGGTAGAAAAATAGGAACAATTAATTAAATAGTGATTGTTTTCAATACGTTAAAAGATTATTTTTCTTTGCAAAGGTTTCTGACCCACATTTAATAGAGAGAACATTATATCCACTCTATATTGTAATTTTATTGAATACCATAGACATGAATTAGCAGCTTGGGTTGCAGTCTCCTTGCTGTGGAAATCATCTTCCAGTACAAAGGACAATAGCAAACATAATTGCATGTAGCAGTAAAATGATGCAGTTGACATCGGATTTGTGATGTGGAGTAGAAAAAATACTGTCTGTCTTTAAAACCAAGGGTACTGCTAGCTTTAAAGCATGTTGTTCTTTCACTGAGCATTGTGTGTGTATATAGGCGTATAAAAAGAAAGATGGGAGTGTGCAGGCACACTTTTTTTCCAAAACAGAGCTGCAGAGTACCTGATGCACCTTTTTTGAACAGCCAAATACTGTTAGTAAAGAGTGGAAAAGTAGAATTGTGAGCTGCTGTTTCCAGATTGCTGTAACATTCAAATGACAGCGCATTTATCCAGTGTGTCACACAGGTGTTAACTTATTAGCAAGCAAGCAGCCTGACAGTGTATTACCTCTAGTTATTGTCCTGGTTTTTTTTTTTTGTGTGTGTGTGTGTTTTTTTTTTTCTTCCTGAAAGTGCTTATTGTAACATGAGAGCTGATGACATGTTTTTCTTTTTGGAATGGTTCTTTAATATGGATTAATTTTGTCACTGCTATACTTCAGATAGTGTTCAACCAAATCACTGCATAGTGCTTAGAATTTTATAAGTTCCAGCTGTGTCTCTGATTTCCAGGATGCCAATCTGTCAGCTGCTCAGACAGTCTAGAGGCTGCCTCTGTGCCCCTCCTGCTGCTCCACACCTGTTCAGTGGCCTCTTTTCCCCCTTTCTAGGGGCAGCTACTAGTGGGAAAAAGTAATCCTTGGGCTTGAGTTTGAACACAAGCATGGCCAAAGTTTGTTATAGACAGATCTCTTCCATCATTAATTTCTGCAGGCAGGAATGTGAAGTTGAGAACTCTCTCCTTTCAGTACCAGAATCTTTTATTCTGGAATTTCTCAGCCATAGCTTTCTTAGAGGTGCTGTCTTGTCCTCCCTCGGATGGTCTCGGGAGACAGCCTGGTCTTGCCATGTCAAGCTGCACAAATTTGGAGCTCGGTTTGGTACAGCCTGGGAGCAGGGCTTGTAGGAAGGTTGCAGATAATGAAGGAACTGATGCTGAAGAGCTGGGGTCCTCATCTGCAGACAGCTCGGAAGATGAGAACCAGACGCTTGAGTTTCAAGTGAGAACATGTAAGATGCAAAGCTCTCGTGTAACGATTTCCAGCCATCTGTTCCCTTGGAGACAGGGAGGAGTGATTTTTTTGGATAACCTGATGTGCCAACTGTGTTTCCATCATTAGCTGCAAGTGGAAGGCATTACAACAGACCAGGTTTGAGTGACACAGGATGGATGGATTGCACTAGGTAAAGTCTTCCTCATGAAGGCCATGTGCTCCATGCCAGGTAAAAGCCTTTCTAACTGCTGCTGAATGTCGAACAGCTGGAATAATCTCAGATTGGTAGTGTAGTTCATGCTCTGTGGGTTACATGAATGTCACTGTTCCCATCAGAAGCCACTGCCATGTATTCAGCGGTGTTATTTGACTGTTGCACTGTATATGGTCTGTGTCGGGTAGCTGTAACTCATCCCGGTGCCACCTTCTCCAGCTGCTGCTGGTTGAGAATGGGGAGGAAAGGATGGAAACAGTGCAAAACCACCAAACACTGTCTGTGCAAAAGGCAATGACTTGTGCCTCCCAACAAAGGTTAGTCACCTTGCTAGCAGAAGAAATAGGTGCTCTAAAAAATCTGGAAAACAGGTTGTGATATTGCCTTTTAAATTATCTTACCCTAAGACTCTTAGAAAGCAACCTGTGTGCAAATGTCATGCTGGCTGTTAGTGAAGACAAGTGGACTGACCCACAGACCTCTGTATATGGGGTCTGGGAGAAAAAAATAATTTTGATGTCTTTCTGTCTTTGCTGGAAAGTATTTTCTGGAGCAGCAAGTTACTGTGGAATTTCTTTTTAAAATAAATTGCATGAAAGCCCATCCTCACCTGATCTGTATTCGTTTTGGATTTCCTCAAGCTCCTTCCAGATGCGTCTTTCAAATCTGATGATTCTTGCATGCAAGTTTTTTTCATCACTTTTCATCTGGTTCAACTGCTTTTCGTATTTCTGTGGTTTATCCATTTGTTCTAGCTTTAGTGACAGAAGCAGGAGCTTTTCTTCTACTCTTTTTTCTGCTCTATCCTTTAAACACATAACACAGGTAAGACATTTTAAATATGCCCACATTAACCTGCCTCCTGCCAGCCACGCATTCAGTTACTCTTGCTTCCTAGTCCTGTGCGTGACAGCACGGAATAAATGAGGTGAGGTCTAGTACCCTGGAGGACATGTCATCTCTTCCCAACCAACCAAATAAATGGGGAAAGAGGGACTGGGACCTCAAAGGACCACAAAGCTCCTTTTAAAATTATTATATATGGTTTATATATTATATTGTATTTATTTATTTATTTGTTTGTTTAATTTATTTATTCATTTTAGACCCAGTGATTTGCTGTCAGACCTTGCAACAACAGACTGGGAACTCAAAAAAACTGTTTTGGATTGCTTTCACATTGGCCATCTCAATCCCAAGCTTCCCAGCCCGTGATGTAAACCCAGCTCCGCTGCCGGTGCACTTAAGGAGGCTGAACCCTGTAAGAGCTGCCTAACGGAGCAGTGACAAGCCGTCCTTTCCCTCTTCTGAGCTCAGCACAGCTCTTGCAGGCGATACATAAAAGAACAGATGCACTACTTGAGAGTGGCTTTGAAAGCTTTAACTCCTGTTAACGTTGTGTTTTTTGGCACAGCGGTCTCCCTTAGGGGAGGGTAGCCACATATATTGGTGTGTTTTCTGCAAAATAACCACGAAAACTATCAGCAGAGGAAGGGGATTCAAGTGGTAGCTTTGAGATAGCAGCTGATGCATCAGGAATGTTTTTATTTTCTCCTTTGCTGCACTGTTGGTGGATTGAGTACAAGAGATCGTCACCAGGCAGGATAAATGGAGATTGAAATACAAGGGGTTTAGTTCAAAGCAATTTCTGAATCTGGTCTTTGATCAGCAGCACTAAGACAAAGTGATCGTGTGTCGATCCTTTCTGAATTGTGCAGCAGAATGAACTGCACACAGTGAAGGAAGAAAAGCTTTAAAAGCTGTGAAGGAATTAATTAAAAGGCTTTGGTCCTGTGCCAAGTGCTAACTGCTGCCGTGGAACCAAGACACAAAGCATTTTAATGCACGCAAGAGTTTGTATTTAAAACCAGGCAGAATTTGCACAGGTGACCCCTTCCTTTCCTGGACTTGTCAATGAACAGAACTGGGTGGTGTTCAGTGGTGGCACCAGTGCTCAGTTTGGGATAGGAAAACGCTGTTGTTGGGTACACCAGGGTTACACAGGTGTGCTGCCATAACCAGGGAAGAGTTTATCTCCTGGGATGACCAGAGCATTGTGGGATCTCCATCCTCAGAAACAAAATTCACTTGGATGGGGCTCAAGCCCTGACTTTGCTGTTGGCCCTCTTTGAGTGAGGGGTTGAACCTTATGACTTCCAGATATCCCTTCCAAAATAAATTAATGTACAATTACATGATTTCCGTAAATCATAATTTTGCTGGCCATGTCCTGAGGCACCAGGTTTTGTGTTCGATCTCTTTTTTTGTGTGTGTGATCTGGTACCTGTGGGTATCAAGGTGACAGGAGCAGTGCTTCTTGCTCCTGGTCGTGGGAGAGCTGGAAGCCACTCCAGTTCCCCAAGCTGCCGTCTCAGGAGGTCTTACCAGTCTCTCCTTTACTGAGCTGAGCAGCTGGTGCCTGTGCTGGGCTTGATCTTCTTCCGATTGTGTCAACTGCACTTCTGTCCACTTCCAATGAGTCTGGATCTGCTCCCTGAAGTCGTTTAGAATGCTTGTCAACCTAAAATAATTATTATTTTTTAGTAACAAGACTAAGGTTTAGTCAGTGTTTATGGGGAGTCTTGAGTCACTGGGGTAAATTGTTTAAATTACTCCAATCTCTTCCTAATGAGCCCTAAGCTCAACTATTTTTGTTAATCCTTAACTCGTAGGTTGTACCTAAGTGCCAAAATGTGATTTTTGTAGAGTGGTCTACTGTAGGAAAATATCTGAGGGCTGAAAAATGTTAATTTTCCATTTGAATTACCTCCGTTGGAAGTGGATGAAGAAACTGTGCTATCCCATTGAGCATGTGCTGCTAGGCACTGGAGAGAGCAGCAAAACCACTTCTGGTCTGAAAATTAAGTTCATAAGGATAAAAAGAGTTTAGAAGTAAAAGATTACAAACAAAGAATAGAATGGACAACTGCCTTTGAGGCAGAAGTTGGATAGAAATGTGAAAGCACACCCAGATGTGAACTTAGATCCAAGTTGTAGTCATATATATAAATTTTCTTGCTTATGCGTATGACCTGACTATAGGAATGTCAGGGAAAAGTTTTAATGCAATTGCATTAGTTTCTAGGACTTGCATGTGAACAGTGATCGCTTGAAACTTGTTTGGGCCACAGTTAGGATACAAATCAACAGGTTAGGAGCAGGATTTTATAACGAGACTTAATGCTTATGAAACTTCTAATATTGAATATCACTTTCCAAAACGGTGTCTGAGTGAACGTGGGTTTTATACTGAATGATTGATAACAGCTTTGTGTCAGTCTAATGAGGTGATAATTACCATCCCCAGTCACTGTAAATGTGATTAAAAAAAATAATGTTACTTAAGTCTCTCTAAGTGATACGTTATTGTAGCTAGCTGTAGACAGTGTCTTTCCAAGATCTTCTGCACAAGCACTCTGTTAGGTCAGTTTATCACTATTGCTCGTCAGTAGTTCTAAGAATTTACTTTTTAAGAATAAAAACTGGAAGTATTAAGTTTGTTGTTTTTAGTCCTACCATGCACACATGAACCTGCTGCACACAGAGTTTGCTTCCTGGAGCACTGATCTTTGTGCATGAGAAAATAAAATTATATTGAGATGTTATGCTGATGATAGAGACCAGTGTCCAACCTGAACTTGGGAAGAGTGTGGGAAGGTGAGGGCAGGGGGTGGTCATTGCACGAGTTAGAGCTGTTGCTTGGCTGTCACGGCAGGCAATAACAGGGCTGGCACCTCTTCAGACAGAGCCTTCATGCAGTTATTTTCATATAGATGTATGTATGTGTGTGTGTGTGTATATAT